>NC_069500.1:546456915-546611915 GCF_027579735.1 Bombina bombina
CTCCTTGGTGTCTTTGTCCTCAGATAACGGCCGCTCCTTCCCAGAAGTAGATCAGAATAAAGGAATCTGTGATGGTGCAAACAAAACACAGAAGGGCGCCTCCAAGTGTGAAATTTTACAAGCAATGCAGTATATATATATATATATATATATATATATATATATATATATATATATACAATGGCAATAGACTGGTACTCACAAGTGTGGCAGCAGCTAGATGCCTGAGGAAACAGCGTGTCAGCTGAGAAACTAGTTGCATGATTTTAATACATAGTGGGAACTTTCTGTACACTGTGTTTTTATACTATTTTATTAAAAGTGATTTTATACTTATCACTTGACGGAGAGCCTGTTCTTTTGCTGTTGGAGACTACGCCCCTGACGGAGGTGTGTGAGAGCCCAAGAACAGTGAGCTGGGACACTGAGAGATCCCAGTAGGTGACACTAAGCACGAGTGAGTGCTGCCACACTTGTGAGTACCAGTCTATTGCCATTGTATATATTTTCTGCTTGCACGATATCACACTAGAAGGCGCCCTTCTGTGTTTTGTTTGCACCATCACAGATTCCTACACTCATAATAACAGTCTGATAACAATTATTTTAAAAAATTGCAATAAAAAGTTATAAGGTGTCAAAGATATGAGGTCTCAGGTGTTAGGAAAAAAAAGCTGCAAAGGAATTTAACATAGAAATACATACATACATATCTAAATATTTGTCCTTTTTATTCTGAAATACATATTTCTATATATGTTTGTATATACCTATACCTGCATATCTATTCATATAGATGTATCTGTAAAGATAATTAGACATGTGCAATTCGTTTAATTCTGAATCAAAATTTGGATGAAATTCTGGTGATTTGGAGATTTGGATGTATCTGAATCTCTGAATCACCCTAGTAATGAAACTAAACTAATCCAAATTAATTTGTAACGAAACATCCAAATTAGTTTTGATTTATTAGATTTATTTGAATGGCCATGGCGCGATAGTCTGACTCCCTGGATTAATCATAATTCATTTGCTATTTCATATTTATTATTAAAAAAAAAAACTAATATAGATAGATTACAATTAACCCCTTAAGGACCAAGGCCATTTTTCAATTTCTTTCCCTTAAGGACCAGGGCTATTTTTACATTTCTGTGGTGTTTGTGTTTAGCTGTAATTTTCCTCTTACTCATTTACTGTACCCACACATATTATATACTGTTTTTCTTGCCACTAAATGGACTTTCTAAAGATACCATTATTTTCATCATATCTTATAATTTATTATTAAAAATATTATAAAATATGAGGAAAAAATGGAAAAAAACACACTTTTTCTAACTTTGACCCCCAAAATCTGTTACACATCTACAACCACCAAAAAACAACCATGCTAAATAGTTTCTAAATTTTGTCCTGAGTTTAGAAATACCCAATGTTAACATGTTCTTTGCTTTTTTTGCAAGTTATAGGGCAATAAATACAAGAAGCACTTTGCTATTTTAAAACCACTTTTTTTCAAAATGAGCGCTAGTTACATTGGAACCCTGATATCTGTCAGGAATACCTGAATATCCCTTGACATATTGATATATATATTTTTTTAGAAGACATCCCAAAGTATTGATCTAGGCCCATTTTGGTATATTTCATGCCACCATTTCACCGCCAAATGCGATCAAATAAAAAAAATTGTTCACTTTTTCACAAATTTTTTCACAAACTTTAGGTTTCTCACAAAAATTATTTACAAACAACTTATGCAATTATGGCATAAATGGTTGTAAATGCTTCTCTGTGGTCCCCTTTGTTCAGAAATAGCAGACTTATATGGCGTTGGCATTGCTTTTTGGTAATTAGAAGGCTGCTAAATGCCACTGCGCACCACACGTGTTTTATGCCCAGCAGTGAAGGGGTTAATTAGGGAGCATGTAGCTTTAGTGTAGTGTAGTAGACAACCCAAAGGATTGATCTAGGCCCATTTTGGTATATTTCATGCCACCATTTCACCGCCAAATGCGATCAAATAAAAAAATTTGTTCACTTTTTCACAATTTTTTTCTCGTAATTTTAGGTTTCTCACTGAAATTATTTACAAAACAGCTTGTGCAATTATGGCACAAATGGTTGTAAATGCTTCTCTGGGATCCCCTTTGTTCAGAAATAGCAGACATATATGGCTTTGGCGATGCTTTTTGCTAATTAGAAGGCTGCTAAATGCCGCTGGACATCACACATGTATTATGTCTAGCAGTGAAGGGGTTAATTTGGGATCTTGTAGGGAGCTTGCAGGGTTAATTTTAGCTTTAGTGTTGAGATCAGCCTCCCACCTGACACATCAGACCCCCTTATCCCTCCCAAACAGCTTTCTTCCCTCCCCCACCCCACAATTGTCCCCACCATCTTAAGTACTGGCAGAATGTTTGCCAGTACTAAAATAAAAGGTATCTTTTATTTTCGATTTTTTATTTTTTCTAACGTATTTACATATGCTGTTGTGTAGGATCCCCCTTAGCCCCAAACCTCCCTGATCCCTCCCAAAATAGCTCTCTAACCCTCCCCCTCTACATTATTGGGAGCCATCTTGGGTACTGGCAGCTGTCTGCCAGTACCCAGTTTACAAAAAAATATATATTTTTTATTTTTCTCCCCACTTTTCTGTAGTGTAGCTTCCCCTTCCAAAGACTAAACCCCCACCCCCTCTCAGATCACTTTGATTATTTATAAAATAATTTTTATTTCCCCTCTCTCCCTCTAATATTACACAAACCGTTCCATAGTGTAATGGTTCCCACCCGCTCCCTCCCTCGTGCACGCGTGCACCCGCCTCCCTCGTGTGCGCCCCCCAGCTACCCCGCCCATGATCCCGCCCACCTCTGTACTCCGCAAGCCATCGATGGCCGCACACCCGTCTCCCACGTCGGCTCCCACCCACCAACGATTGCGGCCATCGATGTCCGGTGCAGAGAGGGCCACAGAGTGGCTCTCTCTGCATCGGATGGGGGAAAATGTTATTGCAGTGATGCCTCAACATGGAGGCATCACTGCAATAACCGGAAAGCAGCTGGAAGCGATCAGGATCGCTTCCAGCTGCTTTCAACCCCAACGTCGTACAGGGTACGTCGCTGGTCTTTAAAGACCAGTTTGTGCAAGACGTACCCTGTACGACGTATGTCATTAAGGGGTTAAATATAGTGAGATCAAACAGTGAAATAATTCCTTTTGTGTTGGTTGGAACCATCCTAAACATACTTAACATAACATAACAAATTAATCCGAACAAAACGAACTTCCAAATGCATCCAAAAGAAATTATTTCTATAACAAATCAATCCGAATGCATCCGAAATGAAAGACTGCTATATACTAAATCAATACGAATGCAACAAAATGAAATAAATACCGAATCGATACAAAACAACATTTTCAGACGTTCACATGTCAAATAGATATGTATTTTACATCAACAGTATCAGATACATATATATAGAAATATATATTTAAGAATATAAATACATTATTTTCTATGTGAAGAACATAGGAATGTAAAATATTATTTTTTCAGATATTTACACAGATAAGGTGGGAAATAAAAATTGTTACAAGTGCCAAAGGATCTATGATAACCTAGCTTTGGAATGTTACATTTGAGAAATGCCAATTTCTCCATGAGCTGTGGAGACATTTGTGAGTGCTGAGGGTTAAGTATATTAACAGTATATGAAAACACACACTCACTTTGCATGGAGGTTGGGGGACAAAGAGGTGCTCCTGAGTTACAGTAGCCATGGCAGGCCACACAGCCCTCTTGTCATTCCAATAGCTCTGACGGTCTACTGTAGGTAGAAAAGGAGGTTTGCATAGCTAAGTCTTTACCATGTCTTAGGCACTAGTACTACTACCACTTCTTGAGGGAACTTCAGTGGGTCACATCAATTTACTGCCTCCAACCAAAATGCAGCCGCTCCACTCAGTTTAATGTGCTGCTGCTGGTAGGAGGTAAAAAAGTAATATCTGCCTCTTGCTGTTTTACTTCTCCCTCACAAAGCCCTCCTTTTCACAAGTTTTCAGGTTATTAGTTCTTAATGCCATTTTCTCCTTAATTATGGGATCAGAAAAGTTAGCCAGCATCAGTTCAGGGCATTTCTCCATATGGTTCTGCATGCAACCTTTCAGCAATAGTAGTTAATCCAAAACCTGGGTGTATTTACTGTATATATGGTGTGCACACTACCAGAATTTGCACCAAAACACTCAATACATAAAGCAAGATATAGTAGCATCACCACCAAGAATAATCAAAGTGATTTATTCAGCCAACAGTAAAAAATGAAAATGTTTCAGACCCCTGTCCCCAATCATGTATGGTTATTCATCAAATACATCACATTTTAATGACCAGAGCTGCCTAAAGCTGCACTACCACTACCCTCATCCTCATCACATACCCTGGACTGCCTCCAGTATGCCATCAGGGAGAAGAATTCATGATAGCCACTAAGAGCACTCCATAAGGTTGTCCAGAAGCTGTTGCTAGCTCCTCCTTCAACACAGCAGCACATGATCAATATAGTGAGGGGACTACACTCCTGCTGAAAGTGCTGCATAAGGGAGGTGGTGATGGGGAGTTGCTGCTTCCATCAACTGCTTGAAAAGCTACCAACTGACCTATCATATGGGTTACTTTTCTGGACTGCTGCCTGGACATCCCCCAAGAGTAAAACCCCCAAACTCCTTTAGGGTGGGCTGAACATGTTGTGGTGATATTGATGGTGGTACTTTACTCTGCTGACTGACACCAATATCTTGTCCCTTATCCTATTCATGGTAGTGTGCTCCTAGTAGGTGGCGTTTCTGACTGTAAAACTGTTACACTTGTGGTGCATGCTAGATGAAGCTGGTGGATGACCCAACACTCTCCCATGGCTAACCTTTTTACACACAATTTGCACTTAGCTAAGTGACTATTTCTGAGGCTAACAACGTGTTCCCACACCTCTGAGTGACATGGGGAAATTTCTGCCTCTGCCTACCTTTCTACCACTGTTGATGTCTCCTTGGCAGAACTTTGAGATGTGGCATTGCTAATTCTCTCTGCCCATCCTGGAACACTTTCTCCTCTCCTATTGGTGGAGGTGGTGATAGTAGTGGAGGTGATGGTGGTGGCGGAATTTTCAGTGACACTACTACTAACAGAAAATGCACTTCTAGTGGAACCACCATCATGGGTAGTGGGTAAACCTGCTGTAGGAACTTGCTGCTACAAAACAGGGATGATTGTGGTGATGGGGAGGGTGGGAATACAGGAGGACTGCTATTCTAAAAGCAGGGAGGAAGTTGTGCAGCTGCCGTCCTTCATGCATGGACTCTGTGGTGGAATCTCTATTTCCTCTTGGTCTAGAGTAAAAGCTATAGCAGACATGCTGGGAGTTTTAGTAAGATCCTCATTGGCCACAGCAGAGACTGGGGAAGAAACCTTAATACTTTACTCTTCTTCTTTATCTACATTGTCTGCATAATCTGTTCTGATGCTGTTTCTCAGAGACAGCCTTTCAGATTGTGATAAACCCCCCTGGATGCTTCTTTAAAAAATGGAGGGAACCAGGAGATTGGTGGAACTAGCAGTGGTGGAACTGATTGTAGCACTGGGGTGAACACTGGTGCAGGTGGTTTTTTGGAGTAGACTGTGTAAAGAACTGATGTGTACACAAATGCCGCTAGGAGACCTGGCATTCCCTCCCAATTGTACTATTAGGCTGTGAGTCAAACAATTCAGCATCCCCACATTCAGTTCCCTTCGCTGTCTGCTTTTGATTTATAGGTGGGCTTACATGACCCTTACTGCTTATGAATGCCCCACTGCTATAACTTAAATGCACATTAAACCCCAGCATTTCTTTCATAAATTCGATATAGCATGTCAATTAAAACAACTTATATTATCTAATTATCTTTTTCTGTTTGTATCCTTTGAAGAAAAGCCTACCTAGTTTGGCTCAGGAGCAGCAATGAACTACCGGGAGTTAGCTGCTTATTGGTGACTGCACACATATGCCTCTAGTCTGTTTTCAGCTAGGTCCCTGTAGTGTATTGTTGCTCTTTCATCAAAGGATATGAGAAGAATAAAGCAACATTTATAATGGAAGTAAATTGGAAAGTTGTTTAAAATCATGAATCATGAGGTATACTCTATCTGAATCAGGAAGGATAAATGTTGGGTTTCATGTCCCTTTAAGCTAAAACTTTAAAACAAAAATACAGAAAAAATATAATTCCCTGGTCCCCAGAGTAAACAAAAAATAATGTAGTATTTGTGCAGTTATACTGCACTGCAAAGAAACACATGAAAAATTAAGTTGCGGAACAAATTTGGTCCCATTTTTATTTGTCCACTTGGTATGCTAACGAATGGACGAATGGATTAAGATTCCGATGAATATGTATTTGTATGAAAACAAATGCGATAGGAAAGAATAGCATGATCAAAAATGTAAAGGCAAGGGAACATCCATAACTTAATCTCTATAGTTTTAACGTGCATGAAGCTGCGTAAGCAAACACAGCAAAGCAGACAAATGTGTGAATTTGAATTACCTTTTCGTTAATTTACCATCTTTGAGGACATGGGATGGACTTTATTTTTCAGCATTTCGCCAAAAGGCACAATTTTTATGTGCAATTATTTCTAGTTTGTACCTGTGAAAGAAAAGGTTAGACAGAAAAGCAATTGCTTATAATAAACTTTTTTTATAAAAGTTGCTCATTGAATGGCTAGACAGTTTCTGCATCCCAGTATCCACCCCTGCTGGAAACATTTTTGGATAAGAATTACACAGAAATCATTACTAATATACTCTGCAGCTCTTTTTTGTAGTTAACACTAAACATTTAGGGTCAGATTACGAGTGGCGCGTTAAAAGTTACGCACAAGCAAAAAAGAATTTATCGAAAGTGTTAGTGTGCCTTGGGTTTACTGCTCATATTACAAGTTGAAAGTAAACATGACATCACTTGAGCACTATTGTGATTTAAACTAGAATGATTACCACGTAAAAAGCTCTGGTTAACTGTTTCGCAAAACAAAAAAATATCACAAAACACATCAAAAATACATTACACAGTATAGTTAAACTCATAATAACACAATGTTAAAAAAAAAATATATATATATATATATATATATTGCACAAAAAAGTTTTAAAGGCTCAAAGATATGAGATCTCAGGTGGCAGACAAAGGGCTTTAACATAGAGATACATACATACACATGTCTAAAGATGTATATATGTATGTATGTATGTATGTATATATATGTATTTATATGTGTATATATGTATTTACAGACATATTTACACAAATAAACACATAATACATATGTACACATATACATACATACATATATATATACATACATACATACATATATAAATCTTTAGACATGTGTATGTATGTATGTATATATATATATATATATATATATATATATATATATATGTGTGTGTGTGTGTGTGTACATTTATGTATTTATATGTGTATATATGTATTTACAGACATATTTACACAAATAAACACATAATACATATGTACACATATTGGAGCCGATTTATCAAGCTCCATATGGAGCTTGATGCCCCTTGTTTCCAGAGAGCCTTCAGGCTCGCCGGAAACAAAAGTTATGAAGAAACGGTCTAAAGACTGCTGCTCCATAACTTGTCCGCCTTCTCTGAGGCCGCGGACAGAAATCAACCCAATCGAATATGAGCGGGTTGATTGACAACTCCTGATTGGCCGCAAATCTGCAGGGGGTGGCATTACACCAGCAGTTCACAAGAACTGCTTTTGCAATGGTAAATGCTGACAGCGTATGCTGTTGGCTTTAATCGATGTGCAGCGGACATGATACGCTACATTGTATAATGTCCGCTCGCACTATGATAAATATACGCCACAGACATATATATAAGTGCATTGGAGCCCTTTTCAGTCAAGAAGTTGAAAACATGAAAATGCAATATTCATATTTAATAACATGTTTAATGTCATATTCTGCAAGGGAGCAGGTTCAGGAGTTGGGAGCTGTTGTGCAGAGATGTCAGGTTCTGGGGTTAAAGTTGTGTTTTGTCGGGACATCCTAAAACATTTAATGTGAAAATGGCTTAATGTAGCTTAATGAGTAAAAAAGTGTCCAAATGTTAATCAATTGCTGTATAATTTTGCACAACCCAAGATTTCCACTATCCAAGCCTATCCTAGAAGTTTCATGGATTTTGGAATTCCACAAGGCAAATGAGTGACATTAAGCTTGTTTTTTGGGGAGCTTAATGTGGCTTAACGTACAAAATTGAACTTAGATGTTAACCAATTTCCACCAAACTTACCACAATACATTAATCTATGAATTCAAACATATTCTGAAAATTTCAGAACATTTGATAAAACATACCAAAAGTTATTCACATTTAACTATTTTTTTACAATCCTAAAACATTTAATGTGAGCAGCTTAATGTAAAAAGAGCTTAATGTACCAAAATTCACCTAAACATCGATCAATTGCCTTGAAACTTGGCACAAACTCAGTTTGTCACTTTCCAAACCTATCCTAGAAGTTTCATGGTATTTGGTTTACCACAAGGCAAATGAGTGACATTAAGCTTGTTTTTTGGGAAGCTTAATGTGGCTTAAAATGTCAAAATTGAACTTAGATCTTAACCAATTTCCCCCAAACTTCTCACAATACATTAATGTATCTATTCAAACATATTCTGAAAATTTCAGGAAATGTGATAAAACATACAAAACGTTATTCACATTTAATAATTTTTTTACAATCCTAAAACATTTAATGTGAGCAGCTTAATGTAAAAAGAGCTTAATGTACCAAAATTCACTAAAACTTCAATCAATTGCCTTGAAACTTGGCACAAACTCAGTTTTTCACTTTCCAAACCTATCCTAGAAGTTTCATGGATTTTGGTGTCCCACAAGGCAAATGAGTGACATTAAGCTTGTTTTTTGGGGAGCTTAATGTGGCTTAATGAGTAAAAAAGTGACCAAATGTTAATCAATTGCTGCATAATTTTGCACAACCCAAGATTTCCACTATCCAAGCCTTTCCTAGAAGTTTCATGGATTTTGGAATTCCACAAGGCAAATGAGTGACATTAAGCTTGTTTTTTGGGGAGCTTAATGTGGCTTAACGTACAAAATTGAACTTAGATGTTAACCAATTTCCACCAAACTTACCACAATACATTAATCTATGGATTCAAACATATTCTGAAAATTTCAGAACATTTGATAAGACATACCAAAGGTTATTCACATTTAACTATTTTTTTTACAATCCTAAAACATTTAATGTGAGCAGCTTAATGTAAAAAGAGCTTAATGTACCAAAATTCACCAAAACTTCAATCAATTGCCTTGAAACTTGGCACAAACTCAGTTTTTCACTTTCCAAACCTATCCTAGAAGTTTCATGGATTTTGGTGTCCCACAAGGCAAATGAGTGACATTAAGCTTGTTTTTTGGGGAGCTTAATGTGGCTTAATGAGTAAAAAAGTGGCCAAATGTTAATCAATTGCTGCATAATTTTGCACAACCCAAGATTTCCACTATCCAAGCCTTTCCTAGAAGTTTCATGGTATTTGGTTTCCCACGAGGCAAATGAGTGACATTAAGCTTGTTTTTTGGGGAGCTTAATGTGGCTTAACGTACAAAATTGAACTTAGATCTTAACCAATTTCCCCCAAACTTCTCACAATATATTATTTTATCTATCCAAACATATTCTGAAAATTTCAGGAAATTTAATAAAACATACCAAAAGTTATTCACATTTAACAATTGTTTTACAATCCTAAAACATAAAGGGGGGTAGTTATCAAGCCGTCTACTTTTCTGGCTTCGCCAGCCCAATACGCCCGCCTAAGCTCGCCTACCTTCGCCGCCGCGGGCCTGAAAAAATACTCCTAAGTTATCAAATAAAGCTGTCAAAAAGCCACGGGGCGATGAGCAGCGGACTGTGAGAGTTATCACTCATCCGATCTCGCTGCTCTTCGGCTTTTTCCCAGCTTTATTGCTAGCCTGTCACTAAGCACCCACACTAAACTACACTGTTCTATCCCTATACCGACGCCCCCGGAGCCTCCCGCAACTCAATAAAGATACTAACCCCTAAACTGCCGCTCTTAGACCCTGCCGCAACTCTGATAAATGTATTAACCCCTAAACCGCCGCTCCCGGACACCGCTGCCACCTACATTATACCTAGTAACCCCTATCCTGCCCCCCCTATACCGTCTCCCTCTATAATAAAATTATTAACCCCTATCCTGCTGATCCCGCACCTCGCCGCAGCTAAATAAATAGTTTAACCCCTAAACCGCCACTCCCTGAACCCGCTGCAACCTATATTAAACCTATTAACCCCTATCCTGCCCCCCCCTACACCGTCGTCACCTATAATAAATTTATTAACCCCTATCCTGCCCCCCACTACATCGCCGCCACTGTAATAAAATGATTAACCCCTAAACCTAAGTCTAACACTAACCCTAACGCCCCCCTAACTTAAATATTAATTAAATAAATCTAAATAATATTTTTATTATTAACTATATTAATCCTGTTTAAAACTAAATACTTACCTTTAAAATAAACCCTAATATAGCTACAATGTAATTAATAATTATATTCTAGCTATCTTAGGATTTATTTTTATTTTACAGGCAACTTTCAATTTATTTTAACTAGGTACAATAGCTATTAAATAGTTATTAACTATGTAATAGCTTACCTATCTAAAATAAACTGAAATTTACCTGTAAAATAAATCCTAACCTAAGTTACAATTACACCTAACACTACACTATACTTTAATAAATTATTCCTATTTAAAACTAAATACTTACCTGTAAAATAAACCCTAAGATAGCTACAATATAAATAATAATTATATTGTAGCTATCTTAGGATTTATATTTATTTTACAGGTAACTTTGTATTTATTTTAGCTAGTTAGAATAGTTATTAAATAGTTATTAACTATTTAATAACTACCTAGCTAAAAGAAATACAAAATTACCTGTAAAATAAATCCTAACCTAAGTTACAATTAAACCTAATACTACACTATCATTAAATTAATTAAATAAACTACCTACAAATAACTACAATTAAATACAATTACATAAACTAACTAAAGTACAAAAAATAAAAAAAGCTGTTACAAAAAAATAAAAAAATAAGTTACAAACATTTTAAAAATATTACAACAATTTTAAGCTACTTACACCTAATCTAAGCCCCCTAATAAAATAACAAACCGCCCCCAAAATAAAAAAATGCCCTACCCTATTCTAAATTAAATAAAGTTCAAAGCTCTTTTACCTTACCAGCCCTTAAAAGGGCCATTTGTCGGGGCATGCCCCAAAAAGTTCAGCTCTTTTGCCTGTAAAAGAAAAATACAACCCCCCCCAACATTAAAACCCACCACCCACATACCCCTAATCTAACCCAAACAAAAACCTTACAAAAACCTAACACTAATCCCCTGAAGATCATCCTACCTTGTCTTCACTCAGCCGAGCAGCGATGGAACCGAAGTGGACATCCGGAGCGGAAGAAGTTAATCCTCCAAGCGGCGCTGAAGAAATCTTCCATCCGATGAAGTCATCATCTAGGCGGCGTTGAAGAAGTCTTTGATCCGGCCAATGTCATCTTCTAAGAGGCGCTGAAGATGTCTTCTATCCGGGTGATGTCATCTTCCAAGCCGGGTCTTGAATCTTCCTCCCGCCGACACGGAACCTCCTTCTTCACCGACGGACTATGACGAATGAAGGCTACTTTAAGGGACGTCATCCAAGATGGCGTCCCCTCAATTCCGATTGGCTGATAGGATTCTATCAGCCAATCGGAATTAAGGTAGGAAAAATCTGATTGGCTGATGGAATCAGCCAATCAGATTGAGCTCGCATTCTATTGGGTGTTCCGATCAGCCAATAGAATGCGAGCTCAATCTGATTGGCTGATTCCATCAGCCAATCAGATTTTTCCTACCTTAATTCCGATTGGCTGCTAGAATCCTATCAGCCAATCGGAATTGAGGGGACGCCATCTTGGATGACGTCCCTTAAAGGAGCCTTCATTCGTCGTAGTCCGTCGGTGAAGAAGGAGGTTCCGCGTCGGCGGGAGGAAGATTCAAGACCCGGTTTGGAAGATGACATCGCCCGGATAGAAGACATCTTCAGCGCCTCTTGGAAGATGACATCGGCCGGATCAAAGACTTCTTCAACGCCGCCTGGATGATGACTTCATCGGATGGAAGATTTCTTCAGCGCTGCTTGAAGGATTAACTTCTTCCGCTCCGGATGTCCACTTCGGTTCCATCGCTGATCGGCTGAGTGAAGACAAGGTAGGATGATCTTCAGGGGATTAGTGTTAGGTTTTTGTAAGGGGGGTTTGGGTTAGATTAGGGGTATGTGGGTGGTGGGTTTTACTGGTGGGGGGGGGTTGTATTTTTCTTTTACAGGCAAAAGAGCTGAACTTTTTGGGGCATGCCCCCACAAATGGCCCTTTTAAGGGCTGGTAAGGTAAAAGAGCTTTGAACTTTATTTAATTTAGAATAGGGTAGGGCATTTTTTATTTTGGGGGGGTTTGTTATTTTATTAGGGGGCTTAGATTAGGTGTAAGTAGCTTAAAATTGTTGTAATATTTTTAAAATGTTTGTAACTTATTTTTTTATTTTTTGTAACAGCTTTTTTATTTTTTGTACTTTAGTTAGTTTATGTAATTGTATTTAATTGTAGTTATTTGTAGGTAGTTTAATTAATTTAATGATAGTGTAGTATTAGGTTTAATTGTAACTTAGGTTAGGATTTATTTTACAGGTAATTTTGTATTTCTTTTAGCTAGGTAGTTATTAAATAGTTAATAACTATTTAATAACTATTCTAACTAGCTAAAATAAATACAAAGTTACCTGTAAAATAAATATAAATCCTAAGATAGCTACAATATAATTATTATTTATATTGTAGCTATCTTAGGGTTTATTTTACAGGTAAGTATTTAGTTTTAAATAGGAATAATTTATTAAAGTATAGTGTAGTGTTAGGTGTAATTGTAACTTAGGTTAGGATTTATTTTACAGGTAAATTTCAGTTTATTTTAGATAGGTAAGCTATTAAATAGTTAATAACTATTTAATAGCTATTGTACCTAGTTAAAATAAATTGAAAGTTGCCTGTAAAATAAAAATAAATCCTAAGATAGCTAGAATATAATTATTATTTATATTGCAGCTATATTAGGGTTTATTTTAAAGGTAAGTATTTAGTTTTAAATAGGATTAATTTAGTTAATAATACAAATATTATTTAGATTTATTTAATTAATATTTAAGTTAGGGGGGCGTTAGGGTTAGTGTTAGACTTAGGTTTAGGGGTTAATTATTTTATTACAGTGGTGGCAGCATAGTGGGGGGCAGGATAGGGGTTAATAAATTTATTATAGGTGGCGACAGTGTAGGGGGTGCAGATTAGGGGTTAATAAATTTATTATAGGTGGCGATGGGTTCAGGGAGCGGCGGTTTAGGGGTTAATACATTTATTATAGTTGCGGTGGGCTCCGGGAGCGGCGGTTTAGGGGTTAATATGTATAGAGTAGCTTGCGGTGGGCTCCGGGAGTGGCGGTTTAGGGGGTAATAACTTTATTTAGTTGCGGCGGTGTAGGGGGCACAGATTAGTGGTGTTTAGACTCGGGGTACATGTTAGGGTGTTAGGTGCAGACAGCTCCCATAGAAATCAATGGGATGTCTGTCAGCAGCGAACTTGCACTTTCGCTATGGTCAGACTCCCATTGATTCCTATGGGATCCGCCACCTCCAGGGGTGGCGGTTTGAAAACCAGGTACGCTGGGCTGTAAAAGTGCCGAGCGTACTTGCTAGTCATTTGATAACTAGCAAAAGTATTGAGATTGTGCCGCACTTGTGTGCGGAACATCTGGAGTGACGTAAGAATCGATCTGTGTCGGACTGAGTCCGGCGGATCGAAGCTTACGTCACTAAATTCTACTTTAGCCGGTCTCGAGCCTTTGATAACTAAGGCGAATCAGCCTCCCCACAAATACGCTGCGGAATTCCAGCGTATTTGAGGTTGACGGCTTGATAACTAGGCCCCCATATGTGAGCAGCTTAATGTAAAAAGAGCTTAATGTACCAAAATTCACCAAAACTTCAATCAATTGCCTTGAAACTTGGCACAAACTCAGTTTGTCATTTTCCAAACCTATCCTAGAAGTTTCATGGATTTTGGTGTCCCACAAGGCAAATGAGTGACATTAAGCTTGTTTTTTGGGGAGCTTAATGTGGCTTAATGAGTAAAAAAGTGGCCAAATGTAAATCAATTGCTGCATAATTTTGCACAACCCAAGATTTCCACTACCCAAGCCTATCCTAGAAGTTTCATGGATTTTGGTGTCCCACAAGGCAAATGAGTGACATTAAGATTGTTTTTTGGGGAGCTTAGTGTGGCTTAACGTACAAAATTGAACTCAGATCTTAACCAATTTCCCCCAAACTTCTCACAATATATTAATCTATCTATTCAAACATATTCTGAAAATTTCAGAACATTTGATAAAACATACCAAAAGTTATTCACATTTAATATTTTTTTTACAATCCTAAAACATTTAATGTGAGTAGCTTAATGTAAAAAGAGCTTAATGTACCAAAATACACCTAAACATCGATCAATTGCCTTGAAACTTGGCACAAACTCAGTTTGTCATTTTCCAAACCTATCCTAGACGTTTCATGGTATTTGGTTTCCCACAAGGCTAATGAGTGACATTAAGCTTGTTTTTTGGGGAGCTTAATGTGGCTTAACGTACAAAATTGAACTTAGATTTTAACCAATTTCCACCAAACTTACCACAATACATTAATCTATGGATTCAAACATATTCTAAAAATGTCAGAACATTTGATAAAACATACCAAAAGTTATTCACATTTAACTATTTTTTTACAATCCTAAAACATTTAGGGCTCCATGTACTAAGCAGTCAGCGAGCTACCCGCAACAAATCTTGCGTCAAAACTCGCAAACTGATATGTACAAAGTCGTCAACTATGTTCAAACTCGCATCTTTAAAATTGCAAGCGTACTTATCCGCCAAACCTCGCTACCTCTCCTTTTTTCACTGTAATTAGACACATTTGACCACCAACTCGCCAAAAACGAATGTACTAAAAAATCTATTTGTCCGCTCGCTACAATTTCCGCTCCCACCTCGTTATTTTTGCCTCGCCACCTTTTAGGTGGCGGGCAAGGTACAAAACAATAGGAAAGTCAATCTAGACGCCAGTCTAGACATATATAAAAGGCAGTAATATCAGCATTGTACAGCATAACTGGCGTCTAATTTGTCTCTCATTTCCATGTACATAAATTGCGCCAAATTTGTCGACTGTAATTAAAGAGTAATCTATATTTTAAATTTGTATTGTATAGTTGTCAATCTTTATAATCATTTTTATATTAATATTTATATATTATCAGATCCAGATGAAGCCATATCCAAATTGTAAATAAATATTACAAAAATAACGCTCTGTTATCACTCTTCAAAAAATTTTGAACAATAATAAAGTTGTTTAGATAAGTTGAACTTTTATAGGAGCAAAATTCTATTCCCCCGACTACTATGATGTTCGTGACACCTTGCATGTCACGTGTTAATAATTGGCCAGACAATTCAACTGAAAGTTAAGTACATCAGCTTAGTCGCGGCGAGCGAGGCGTCAAATTTATCAATAATCCGCCACTGCTCGCGGCGGGCTAGACTTGTCTATTTATTGGGGGATTATTAGTACATAGTGACAGCGGACACCATTTCGCCTGCGGCGAGTAATGGCGAGTTTATCCGCATCTAAAATGACGGATGAATTGACGGCTTAGTACATGGAGCCCTTAATGTGAGCAGCTTAATGTAAAAAGAGCTTAATGTACCAAAATTCACCTAAACATCGATCAATTGCCTTGAAACTTGGCACAAACTCATTTTGTCACCTTGCAAACCTATCCTAGAAGTTTCATGGTATTTTGTTTCCCACAAGGCAAATGAGTGACATTAAGCTTGTTTTTTGGGAAGCTTAATGTGGCTTAAAATGTCAAAATTGAACTTAGATCTTAACCAATTTCCCCCAAACTTCTCACAATACATTAATGTATCTATTCAAACATATTCTGAAAATTTCAGGAAATGTGATAAAACATACAAAACCTTATTCACATTTCATAATTTTTTTACAATCCTAAAACATTTAGGCCTAGATTTAGAGTTCGGCGGTAGCCGTCAAAACCAGCGTTAGAGGCTCCTAACGCTGGTTTTGGGCGCCCGCTGGTATTTGGAGTCAGTGATTAAAGGGTCTAACGCTCACTTTTCAGCCGCGACTTTTCCATACCGCAGATCCCCCTACGCCATTTGCGTAGCCTATCTTTTCAATGGGATCTTTCTAACGCCGGTATTTAGAGTCGTTTCTGCAGTGAGCGTTAGAGCTCTAACGACAAGATTCCAGCCGCCTGAAAATAGCAGGAGTTAAGAGCTTTCTGGCTAACGCCGGTTTATAAAGCTCTTAACTACTGTACCCTAAAGTACACTAACACCCATAAACTACCTATGTACCCCTAAACCGAGGTCCCCCCACACCGCCGCCACTCGATTAAAATTTTTAACCCCTAATCTGCCGACCGCCACCTACGTTATATTTATGTACCCCTAATCTGCTGCCCCTAACCCCGCCGACCCCTGTATTATATTTATTCACCCCTAACCTGCCCCCCACAACGTCGCCGCCAGCTACTTACAATAATTAACCCCTAATCTTCCGACCGCAAATCGCCGCCACCTACGTTATCCCTATGTACCCCTAATCTGCTGCCCCTAACACCGCCGACCCCTATATTATATTTATTAACCCCTAATCTGCCCCCCTCAACGTCGCCGACACCTGCCTACACTTATTAACCCCTAATCTGCCGAGCGGACCTGAGCGCTACTATAATAAAGTTATTAACCCCTAATCCGCCTCACTAACCCTATCATAAATAGTATTAACCCCTAATCTGCCCTCCCTAACATCGCCGACACCTACCTTCAATTATTAACCCCTAAACTTCCGATCGGAGCTCACCGCTATTCTAATAAATGGATTAACCCCTAAAGCTAAGTCTAACCCTAACACTAACACCCCCCTAAGTTAAATATAATTTTTATCTAACGAAATAAATTAACTCTTATTAAATAACTTATTCCTATTTAAAGCTAAATACTTACCTGTAAAATAAATCCTAATATAGCTACAATATAAATTATAATTATATTATAGCTATTTTAGGATTAATATTTATTTTACAGGCAACTTTGTAATTATTTTAACCAGGTACAATAGCTATTAAATAGTTAAGAACTATTTAATAGTTACCTAGTTAAAATAATAACAAATTTACCTGTAAAATAAATCCTAACCTAAGTTATAATTAAACCTAACACTACCCTATCAATAAAATAATTAAATAAACTACCTACAATTACCTACAATTAACCTAACACTACACTATCAATAAATAAATTAAACACAATTGCTACAAATAAATACAATTAAATAAACTAGCTAAAGTACAAAAAATAAAAAAGAACTAAGTTACAGAAAATAAAAAAATATTTACAAACATAAGAAAAATATTACAACAATTTTAAACTAATTACACCTACTCTAAGCCCCCTAATAAAATAACAAAGCCCCCCAAAATAAAAAATTCCCTACCCTATTCTAAATTAAAAAAGTTACAAGCTCTTTTACCTTACCAGCCCTGAACAGGGCCCTTTGCGGGGCATGCCCCAAGAATTTCAGCTCTTTTGCCTGTAAAAGAATAAATACAATACCCCCCCCCCCAACATTACAACCCACCACCCACATACCCCTAATCTAACCCAAACCCCCCTTAAATAAACCTAACACTAAGCCCCTGAAGATCTTCCTACCTTGTCTTCACCATCCAGGTATCACCGATCCGTCCTGGCTCCAAGATCTTCATCCAACCCAAGCGGGGGTTGGCGATCCATAATCCGGTGCTCCAAAGTCTTCCTCCTATCCGGCAAGAAGAGGACATCCGGACCGGCAAACATCTTCTCCAAGCGGCATCTTCGATCTTCTTCCATCCGGTGCGGAGAGGGTCCATCTTGAAGCAGGCAACGCGGATCCATCCTCTTCTTCCGATGTCTCCCGACTAATGACGGTTCCTTTAAGGGACGTCATCCAAGATGGCGTCCCTCGAATTCCGATTGGCTGATAGGATTCTATCAGCCAATCGGAATTAAGGTAGGAATTTTCTGATTGGCTGATGGAATCAGCCAATCAGAATCAAGTTCAATCCGATTGGCTGATCCAATCAGCCAATCAGATTGAGCTCGCATTCTATTGGCTGTTCCGATCAGCCAATAGAATGCGAGCTCAATCTGATTGGCTGATGGGATCGGCCAATCGGATTGAACTTGATTCTGATTGGCTGATTCCATCAGCCAATCAGAAAATTCCTACCTTAATTCCGATTGGCTGATAGAATCCTATCAGCCAATCGGAATTCGAGGGACGCCATCTTGGATGACGTCCCTTAAAGGAACCGTCATTAGTCGGGAGACATCGGAAGAAGAGGATGGATCCGCGTCGCCTGCTTCAAGATGGACCCTCTCCGCACCGGATGGAAGAAGATCAAAGATGCCGCTTGGAGAAGATGTTTGCCGGTCCGGATGTCCTCTTCTTGCCGGATAGGAGGAAGACTTTGGAGCACCGGATTATGGATCGCCAACCCCCGCTTGGGTTGGATGAAGATCTTGGAGCCAGGACGGATCGGTGATACCTGGATGGTGAAGACAAGGTAGGAAGATCTTCAGGGGCTTAATGTTAGGTTTATTTAAGGGGGGTTTGGGTTAGATTAGGGGTATGTGGGTGGTGGGTTGTAATGTTGGGGGGGGGGGGTATTGTATTTATTCTTTTACAGGCAAAAGAGCTGAAATTCTTGGGGCATGCCCCGCAAAGGGCCCTGTTCAGGGCTGGTAAGGTAAAAGAGCTTGTAACTTTTTTAATTTAGAATAGGGTAGGGAATTTTTTATTTTGGGGGGCTTTGTTATTTTATTAGGGGGCTTAGAGTAGGTGTAATTAGTTTAAAATTGTTGTAATATTTTTCTTATGTTTGTAAATATTTTTTTATTTTCTGTAACTTAGTTCTTTTTTATTTTTTGTACTTTAGCTAGTTTATTTAATTGTATTTATTTGTAGCAATTGTGTTTAATTTATTTATTGATAGTGTAGTGTTAGGTTAATTGTAGGTAATTGTAGGTAGTTTATTTAATTATTTTATTGATAGGGTAGTGTTAGGTTTAATTATATCTTAGGTTAGGATTTATTTTACAGGTAAATTTGTTATTATTTTAACTAGGTAACTATTAAATAGTTCTTAACTATTTAATAGCTATTGTACCTGGTTAAAATAATTACAAAGTTGCCTGTAAAATAAATATTAATCCTAAAATAGCTATAATATAATTATAATTTATATTGTAGCTATATTAGGATTTATTTTACAGGTAAGTATTTAGCTTTAAATAGGAATAAGTTATTTAATAAGAGTTAATTTATTTCGTTAGATAAAAATTATATTTAACTTAGGGGGGTGTTAGTGTTAGGGTTAGACTTAGCTTTAGGGGTTAATCCATTTATTAGAATAGCGGTGAGCTCCGATCGGAAGTTTAGGGGTTAATAATTGAAGGTAGGTGTCGGCGATGTTAGGGAGGGCAGATTAGGGGTTAATACTATTTATGATAGGGTTAGTGAGGCGGATTAGGGGTTAATAACTTTATTATAGTAGCGCTCAGGTCCGCTCGGCAGATTAGGGGTTAATAAGTGTAGGTAGGTGTCTGCGACGTTGTGGGGGGCAGATTAGGGGTTAATAAATATAACATAGGGGTCGGCGATGTTAGGGCAGCAGATTAGGGGTACATAGGGATAACGTAGGTGGCGGCGTTTTACGGAGCGGCAGATTAGGGGTTAAAAGTGTAATGCAGGGGTCAGCGATAGCGTGGGCGGCAGATTAGGGGTTAATAAGTGTAAGGCTAGGGGTGTTTAGACTCGGGGTACATGTTAGAGTGTTAGGTGCAGACGTAGGAAGTGTTTCCCCATAGGAAACAATGGGGCTGCGTTAGGAGCTGAACGCTGCTTTTTTGCAGGTGTTAGGTTTTCTTTCAGCTCAAACAGCCCCATTGTTTCCTATGGGAGAATCGTGCACGAGCACGTTTTTGATGCCGGCCGCGTCCGTAAGCAGCTCTGGTATCGAGAGTTGCATTTGCGGTAAAAATGCTCTACGCTCCTTTTTTGGAGCCTAACGCAGCATTTGTTTGAACTCTCGATACCAGAGTTAAATTTATGGTGCGGCCAGAAAAAAACCCGCGGAGCGTTAACAGCCCTTTTACCGCCGAACTCTAAATCTAGGCCTTAATGTGAGCATCTTAATGTAAAAAGAGCTTAATGTACCAAAATTCACCAAAACTTCAATCAATTGCCTTGAAACTTGGCACAAACTCAGTTTTTCACTTTCCAAACCTATCCTAGAAGTTTCATGGATTTTGGTGTCCCACAAGGCAAATGAGTGACATTAAGCTTGTTTTTTGGGGAGCTTAATGTGGCTTAATGATTAAAAAAGTGGCCAAATGTTAATCAATTGCTGCATAATTTTGCACAACCCAAGATTTCCACTATCCAAGCCTTTCCTAGAAGTTTCATGGATTTTGGAATTCCACAAGGCAAATGAGTGATATTAAGCTTGTTTTTTGGGGAGCTTAATGTGGCTTAACGTACAAAATTGAACTTAGATGTTAACCAATTTCCACAATACATTAATCTATAGATTCAAACATATTCTGAAAATTTCAGAACATTTGATAAATTATACCAAAGGTTATTCACATTTAACTATTTTTTTTACAATCCTAAAACATTTAATGTGAGCAGCTTAATGTAAAAAGAGCTTAATGTACCAAAATTCACCTAAACTTCAATCAATTGCCTTGAAACTTGGCACAAACTCAGTTTGTCACTTTCCAAACCTATCCTAGAAGTGTCATGGTATTTGGTTTCCCACAAGGCAAATAAGTGACATTAAGCTTGTTTTTTGGGGAGCTTAATGTGGCTTAACGTACAAAATTGAACTTAGATCTTAACCAATTTCCCCCAAACTTCTCACAATATATTATTTTATCTATTCAAACATATTCTGAAAATTTCAGGAAATTTAATAAAACATACCAAAAGTTATTCACATTTAACAATTGTTTTACAATCCTAAAACATTTAATGTGAGCAGCTTAATGTAAAAAGAGCTTAATGTACCAAAATTCACCAAAACTTCAATCAATTGCCTTGAAACTTGGCACAAACTCAGTTTGTCATTTTCCAAACCTATCCTAGAAGTTTCATGGATTTTGGTGTCCCACAAGGCAAATGAGTGACATTAAGCTTGTTTTTTGGGAGCTTAACGTGGCTTAATGACTAAAAAAGTGGCCAAATGTTAATCAATTGCTGCATAATTTTGCACAACCCAAGATTTCCACTACCCAAGCCTATCCTAGAAGTTTCATGGATTTTGGTGTCCCACAAGGCAAATGAGTGACATTAAGATTGTTTTTTGGGGAGCTTAGTGTGGCTTAACGTACAAAATTGAACTCAGATCTTAAACAATTTCCCCCAAACTTCTCACAATATATTAATCTATCTATTCAAACATATTCTGAAAATTTCAGAACATTTGATAAAACATACCAAAAGTTATTCACATTTAATATTTTTTTTACAATCCTAAAACATTTAATGTGAGTAGCTTAATGTAAAAAGAGCTTAATGTACCAAAATACACCTAAACATCGATCAATTGCCTTGAAACTTGGCACAAACTCAGTTTGTCATTTTCCAAACCTATCCTAGAAGTTTCATGGTATTTGGTTTCCCACAAGGCAAATGAGTGACATTAAGCTTGTTTTTTGGGGAGCTTAATGTGGCTTAACGTACAAAATTGAACTTAGATGTTAACCAATTTGCCCCAAACTTCCCATAATACGTTAATCTATCTGTTTAAACACATTCTAAAAATGTAAGGGCATTTGATAAAACATACAAAACGTTATTCACATTTAAATATGTTTTTAACAATCCTAAAACATTTCGGGGCCCATTTATTAAGCTCCGTATGGAGCTTGAGGGCCCATGTTTCTGTCGAGCCTTTAGGCTTGCAAGAAACACCAGTTATGAAGCAGCAGTCTAAAGACCCCTGCTCCATAACCTGTCCACCTGCTCTGAGGAAGCGGACAGACATCGCCGCATTTCAACCCAATCGAATACGATCAGGTTGAATGACAGCCACCTGCTAGCGGCCTAGCTGCTGGTGCAATGCTGAATGTGGAGAGCGTATTGCTCTCCGCATTCAGCGATGTCTGTCGGACATGATCCGCTGATCGGATCATGTCAGACAGACACATAATAAATAGGCCCCTTCATGTGAATGGCTTAACGCAAAAAAGAGCTTAATGTACTAAAATTTGCCTAAACATCAATCAATTGCCTTGAAACTTGGCACAAACTCAGTTTTTCACTTTCAAAACCTATCCAAGAAGTTTCATGGTATTTGGTTTCCCACAAGGCAAATAAGTGACATTAAGTTTGTTTTTTTGGGAGCTTAATGTGTCTTAACGTACAAAATTGAACTTAGATGTTAACCAATTTCCCCCAAACTGCTCACAATACATTAATCTATCTATTCAAACATATTCTGAAAAATTTAGGACATGTGATAAAACATACCAAAAGTTATTTACATTAAACCATTTTTTTACAATCCTAAAACATTTAGGGGCCAATTTATCAAAGCTTCAGCTGATAATACGATGGAATCCGCTAGAATCTCACATCATATCTGATGCAAATGGAATCCGCCGTAATTATTGTCAAGATCGTCAAATGTTGAAATGCGTGACATAATATACCCTCCCGTGATCTCAATCTGATGCAGATCGATGCTTGCGTCATCCCAGATGTTTTGAATACACATTCGACTCTATATGACCCTTTTTCCAATTTACCGAACATTTAACAGGTACACTTGCGTCTATTCCAGCGCAGCATACCAATCTTTCAAACTGCTACCCTTGAGGCCACGGATGCCATAGAAATCAATTGGAGTCTGAAAACACAGGAAGGTTATGTTCGATTTCTGCAAGACGATAAAGCATATTAGATAATAAAAGTACATTATAAACTTTATTATATATTTATATGTTATATCTTTGTCTATAATTACAAAGCAAGAGGAAAATATTATTGCTCCAAACTTGGTGCACTAGTAGATATAGAGATAAAAATTAAATAAATACATAACATAATATAGCTAACTTCCTTTTTTTATTTTTTTTTTTGATAAATCTATATACACCATGTTTAAGGCATGTAATACAAGTCCCACTCACCACTTCACACCAAATTTGATGCAACACTTTTCGCACCAAATATGACGCAATACTCCTAGACAACCCACACATTGTTTTCCACCACTTTTGATAGGGATATGCATAATCACATGATTTATGACATCAGCTAATCAAATTTAAATATACATTGTATAGTATCACTAACGAATAAAATTGCTCGATACTTGTGTCATTGATCACCCATCAGAACTTGTAAGTGCTATCTGTTACATTGTGTATTATACTTTGAAAGTATGTATATGTGTAATTAGTATTAAAGATAAACATTGATGCTGACATTAGGACACACAATGTAATATTCTAGACAATGATTTTAAAATTTGAATGATGTTTGATTCAATATAATCTTAAACTGATAGCTCAAAGGGATAGCCCACCTAACATTAAACTGTCATGATTCAGATACAGCAGAAATTAAAATCACCTCTTTACTGTCATGCTATTTTTAGTGTATTTCTTCCTTCTCTTGAATTTCATTTTCATTAAGAAATGTCATCTTATATGCCAGACGATTTTATAGCACCTGTGTAGGGGTGGTTTTTAAAACTAGATTGCAATCCAGAGGGGTTACACAGGTACAGAGAGAAAACTGGCCCAGCTCTTAAAATATCCATTGATTGTAAATAAATACATATGATACCGTGATTACATGTTATATTCACAATTATTCCTGCTCAGAATAATAATACATTTACACTATATACATATATTGGTATATATAAACACAGAGACATGAAAGACAACATTGTTTATAACAAAAAAAGGAATTTAGGGACATGTAAATATGTTTGCAAAAGATTTCTGACATAACACACACACTCACATATATATATATATATATATATATATATATATATATATATATATATATATATATATATATATATATGCAAATTATGACACTTAGGGAAGTCTCCCTATGTGTGATGCGGGAATCCAGACATGGACCCATTGCTCAGTGTGCCTAGAGGGATATGTCTGCACCTCACTGACGAGGCCCACAATAGGCCAAAACGTACGTCTGGGGTTTTGCTGTATCTCTTGTTCAGAGAGGGATTGCCTGGTATTTCGGGGATGGGCTGTACTGTGAAGTCAGGATCAGACTGATATGCTTCAGGAAAGTTCTTCTCTGTGAAAGGCACATGTTGGGCAAAAAGAGGCTGCTTCTTGGGTGGTAACTAGCCATAGAACAAGCTATTATGCTATTGTTCGTTCTCAGGTTGAGCGCTTCTCTCAGGAAAAACCTGAATAACTGCAACATTGATGACTGTTCGTTAACAACAGTCTGATGCTCATCGCACCATACTTGACGCACGTGTTTTTGATGTGTTTTTTTTATAAATAAGAGCATTGTATGTGGATCCGCGGCAGCGATGTCTGGCAAGCATATTGATGCCTGCGAACGCACCGAGATTGACGCTTTGATAAATAAGCCCCCATATGTTTTACGATTGTAAAAAAACTGTTAAATGTAAATAACTTTTGGTATGTTTTATCAAATGTCCTGAAAATTTTAGAATATGTTTGAATCCATAGATTAATGTATTGTGGGACGTTTGGGGGAAATTGGTTAACATCTAAGTTAAATTTTGTACGTTAAGCCACATTAAGCTCCCCAAAAAACAAGCTTAATGTCACTCATTTGCCTTGTGAAATTCCAAAATCCATGAAACTTCTAGGATAGGCTTGGATAGTGAAAATCTTGGGTTGTGCAGAATTATGCAGCAATTGATTAACATTTGGCGAATTTTTAACTCATTAAGCCACATTAAGCTCCCCAAAAAACAAGCTTAATGTCACTCATTTGCCTTGTGGGACACCAAAATCCATGAAACTTCTAGGATAGGTTTGGAAAGTGACAAAATGAGTTTGTGCCAATTTTCAAGGCAATTGATCGATGTTTAGGTGAATTTTGGTACATTAAGCTTTTTTTACATTAAGCTGCTCACATTAAATGTTTTAGGATTGTAAAAAAATAGTTAAATGTGAATAACTTTTGGAATGTTTTATCAAATGTTCTGAAATTTTCAGAATATGTTTTAATCCATAGATTAATGTATTGTGGTAAGTTTGGTGGAAATTGGTTAACATCTAAGTTCAATTTTGTACGTTAAGCCACATTAAGCTCCCCAAAAAACAAGCTTAATGTCACTCATTTGCCTTGTGGAATTCCAAAATCCATGAAACTTCTAGGATAGGCTTGGATAGTGGAAATCTTGGGTTGTGCAAAATTATGCAGCAATTGATTAACATTTGGCCACTTCTTTACTCATTAAGCTACATTAAGCCATTTTCACATTAAATGTTTTAGGATGTCCCATTTTGTCTGTGTGTGTCTTTCCTTTTTGGCATAATTAAACAGGTACAAGGTTTTAGGAAATAAAAGGTGATGGTTTTATTTATAGGATAATTAGCAATGCAGAGATATGCAATTAGATAAGACAATGTCTATAGGCTGTAGTATTAGGCAGGAATACAGATCTTTGTAATAACAGGCAGGATACTTGCATATGCTGTAGATTAGAACTGTGTAATAACAGGCTGGAATGCAGCGCTTTGTAATAACAGACAGGATACTTGCATATGCTGTAGACTGGAACTGTGTAATAACAGGCAGGAATGCAGGGCTTTGTATAACAGGCAGGATACTTGCATATGCTGTAGACTGAAACTGTGTAATAACAGGCAGGAATGCAGGGCTTTGTATAACAGGCACGATACTTGCATATGCTGTAGACTGAAATCGTGTAATAACAGGCAGGAATGCAGGGCTTTGTATAACAGGCAGGATACTTGCATATGCTGTAGACTGGAACTGTGTAAAAACAAACAGGAAACTTGCATAGACTGCAAACTGGAACTCTATAGTATCAGGTAACAAGCAAGCAAAAGTACCTGA
Organism: Bombina bombina; assembly: GCF_027579735.1. NCBI lineage: Eukaryota > Metazoa > Chordata > Amphibia > Anura > Bombinatoridae > Bombina > Bombina bombina. The sequence goes on from NC_069500.1 coordinate 546,483,418, forward strand.
GTCAGTCTTTAGGAAATAGAGAATTAGGCAATCTCAATTGCCAGGAAATCAGTCCAAAAATGAAACACAGTGCCAAGGGAATATCCAGAAGAGTAGTCAGGAAATGAAGCAGAAATCAGGAACCAGGAAATCCAACAAATCTGTATTTCACTCAGGAAACAGGACCAGAGGGTCTTTCAGAGTATAACACTCAATGTCACTGCCCAGAACTGCAGGCAAACCTCCCAAATATAGCAGGCTGCTGATTATCTGATTTGTTTCAGCTGGTAAGCAGGTGGAGCCAGAGAGCCAAAGTTATTCTTAGCCTGTGATCAAGCCATCTGGTGGCAAAGTGGCTAAACAAAAAGCTGGGAAGAACAGCAGCAGAAATATAGACAGGTCCCAGGTTCAATTCTAGGCTGGATCATGACATTTAATTATGTATGTACTGTAACTATTTCACATTCCAATATTCTGCACATAGCAGAATATGCTTTATGTATTTCTAAATAGATATTCCTATGTATAGGTGTATAACAGAAGTGGGTGTACAGGATTTACCTTCCACGCTAAGGACACCGGCAGTACAGGGCTCTTTTTGAAGTTGTTACCAGCATTTTTGCTACACGATACCAATATCCATCCGAATCTCTTATAACACAGTACAGGACTGTCATGTAAGTGTCAAACAGAACAGTACTCTTGCATTACTTAAAGAGGTCTTAGGATTTCTAAAACCATGGTTAATAAGCCGTGCAACATACTCCCTCCTATCCCGGAGTGGACTTCAGTTTTTTATATCAAGTTACTTTGCTTCTATTTTATAAAAAAAGATTTGTCTGCTTGAAGTTTCAATTTTAACTAACAGTACTAGTCCCAGATAAAAGGGGCACATACTAGCCCACTTACCTCCTTTTTTTTTAATATTGCAAAAAAGAATACGCTTTGTTTTTTATCATCTGGAATATACATATGTGAATGCTTACCTCATTATGGATTGAGGGCTGAAAATGTAAGTGCATATTGTTATCTGTTCATAATAAATTTCTTGCATAAAACAGTATTATGCTATGTGCCTGTCCTTTATCTCTTCCTATATGAGAATTGGTGACAAAGAAAGAAAATATATACCATACTCCTGTGAGATACCAAGGTTACATATATCCCTGAGAGAGCTGGAAGTTTCTACCAATCAAGTGGCGGAAGAAAGTCCACAGAGTTGAACAGACGTCCCCAGGGATATCCACTCCACCATCACATAGGACTCACAGGGGATAACCAACCACAGATCAAGGAACCAACCAAGTCATCATCATTCTGTTGGGAACATACATTACCTCATATGATTGAGGTAATTTCTGGTAAGAAGTAAATCCTTTACCAATTTCAACACTATCCTTTGAACTTTTTGCAAACAGTTCAAAACAAACATTTCTATGCTATATTATTGAATGTTGATCATTATTATTTGAAGTATTCATTAACACATAATAGTATCACCATTTGAATAGCCATTTATCTGTGCGCAGAAATCGAATTTGATTTATTCTCTTTACTATAACATATCTAAATATATCTATACCCATTTATAATTATATATATATATATATATATATATATGTATAGATATATTTACCAAAATATCATCATATATATGTATTTATGAATAAATAATTCATATTCTGCTATGTGAAGAACATTGGAATGTGAAATATTAATATTGACATGTCGGGTTAGCACACTTGAGAATATTCCTTTATATCTCTCTCTCTCTCTCTCTCTCTCTCTCTCTCTCTCTCTCTCTCTCTCTCTCTCTCTCTCTCTTATATATATATATATATATATATATATATATACATACATAAATCATCTATATTTATAGGTATAGTTATATATTGTACCAAAATACCATCAGATATATGTAGAAATATGTATTTATGAATAAATAGAACATATTCTGTGAAGAACCTTGGAATGTGAAATATTAATATTTTCATGTCGGGTTAGCGCACTTGAGAATGTGCGTAAAGTTTTACGTGCAGGTAGGGTGTTATTTTTTGCTCCATTGACTTCTATTGGGGAATACATTATTATGCGCACAATATTGTAACCAGCTTTTCATACGCATCGGGATAGCGTGCAAGCGGAAACTTTTTACTTTCAATTTGTAATACGAGCGCTACCTGAAGCTTATTTCTAGCGGAGTTAGTGCTCAAGAGGGAGAGTTGAATACTATCTGGCCCATATTATCTAATGTGAGCCCACAAAACATTTTAGCTCGCTTAAGTAAAAAGTACCAAACAACATTGTTAAGGTTTCAGAGAATCTCCTATCAATAGAAAATGTTCTTAATTTTAAAAAGAATGGAACTAAGTTGGGTGCACTCCTGATTTTTTACTTACTGCTGTTTTGTTTCTCTTATTATTACTGCCAGTCTTAATCGGTATAGTCATTATTAGACTTATTTATCTTGAAATTATGGGCTCTATTTATCAAGCTGCTATAGCAGCTTCGGAGTCCTGGCATTTCAGGTTACCACTACTACATAATTTCTTTGTGTCACTTTAGGTGGCAGGTTGTAAACATCTCGATAGGATCATATTGGGATGATTGACGGTCCTCTCTTGCACGTAATTGGCTGTCTGGAAGCAGTGGCGGCAGATTGTGCAATGTTAAATGTGGGCAGTGTACTGCTGCCCATTTGCTGTGAGGCTGGGTGGACGAGGTTCATGACTGTGAACCTCGGCCACCCGTCAAATGATAAATAGAACCCTGTCATATAAAAGCTCTGTAAATAAATACACACAACTACTGCAAAATTACAAGGCAGTTTCAGAGCAGGCCAGTGTTAAATAAAAAACCCATTACCAAGCAATGTATCTATAGATCAAGGCCGGAGAGTACTTATTGCTTAGGCATAGACAGTATAGAATCTGAAAATAGCAGATCAGCAAAGGTATAAAAAAAATTAAAGTTGATTTTAAGAAAGACAATAAATTGATTGTGAAAAGAAACTACTGTTAACAATAACAAACTGTGATTATTGTACCATAAAAAATACCTAACAGAAGGGGAATGAAATATCATCAGCATAACAGATGGCAAGCTTTTCCCACAAGAATATTTCTAAAGGTATCATGAAAAGTAAACCAAAAGGAAAGATTGGGCAATAGAAGAATAATAACAACAATAAAAACCACTTTAGATACAGCCATTACCAATGAGATTTGTAGTTTTAACAACACAATAAGATATTATGGATCTTAATACCATAATAATTTATAACCTTTTTAATGACATTTATGTTTTTATTATTAATATTAAATCTGTTTTACGACAGCAGCAAATATATTCTCATCTAAAGTATTTAATGTATTTAAATAAGAAGAAAATAATTTATGAGCAATATTACATCTGTAACAAAAAAAATGAGAGATTTTTTCTAGAATGATTTTTTTTGGTTTTCAATATGTTTTCTTTAATATATCCTAGAGATAAAATTCCTCATTTAAGAATTTGAAATCTATTATTTAAGACCATTTCTTCTATACTTTGGAAGTAAGAAGTTGATCCTGAATATTAGTCACTCTCAGTTACGATTACAAACAAACCTAAGATTTATGGGGTATACTCTATTTTCAGATAGCTATCTGGAATATATGAATTTGTAGGTGGTAAGGGGATTTAAGTATACCTGGGATGTGCATAATGTGATGCTGAAAATTAATTAAAGGGACAGTCAACACCAGAATTTTTGTTGTTTGAAAATAAAGATAATCCCTTTATTACCCATTCGCCAGTTTTACATAACCAACACTGTTATAGAAATACACTACCTTGTACCTTGTATCTATGCTTCTGCAAACTGCCCCCTTATTTCAGTTATTTTGTCAAACTTGCATTTTAGCCAATCAGTGCTCTCTCCAGGGTAACTTCACGTGCATGAGCTCAAAGTTATCTAAATGAAACACATGAACTAATGCCCTCTAGTGGTCAAAATGCATTTACATTAGAGGCAGCCTTCAAGGTCTAAGAAATTAGCATATTAAAGGGACACTGAACCCAATTTTTTTCTTTCCAGATTCAGATAGAGCATGAAAGTTTAAGCAACTTTCTAATTTACTCCTATTATCAAATTTTCTTCATACTCTTAGTATCTTTATTTGAAATGCAAGAATGTAAGTTTAGATGCCGGCCCATTTTTGGTGACCAACCTGGGTTGTCCTTTCTGATTGGTGGATAAATTCATCCACCAATGAAAAAGTGCTGTCCAGAGTTCTGAATAAAAAAAAGCTTAGATGCCTTCTTTTTCAAATAAAGATCTCAAGAGAATGAAGAAAAATTGATAATAGGAGTAAATTAGAAAGTTGCTTAAAATTGCATGCTCTATCTGAGTCATGAAAGAAAACATTTGGGTTCAGTGTCCCTTTAACCTCCTAGGTTTAGCTTTCAACTAAGAATACCAAGAGAACAAAGCAAAATTGGTGATAAATCATCATCATTAAAAAGAAATTTGGACTTGAATGTCCCTTTAAGCTTAATTTGTCATCAGAATTGAGTTCTATGTTTTAATGCTTTATTTTGATCTGCATTAAAGGTGCATGTTACCCATTGCTAACTCATTTAAAAGTAATTCAACACATATGTAAAAAAACAGACAAGAAACGTCATGAACAACTCTATGTAAAAAAGAAAGATATATAAATCAAAATGTTTTCAGTTCACCAGAGTAAGTGCTCTGTAAGCAGTTATTATTCAGCTATTCTCTTCAACTTCATCTCTTGAGAACCCCCCCTCCCCTGAAAAATGGCAACAAACAGACAATCAGCATCATCAATGCTGAGTGCAGACTTTGCTTTACTGTGATCTCAATGGGTAATCTTGACAGATTACACAAATTAAAGCTTGGTTGTTTTAAAGATGCTTTTTTTATTATAATTATAAAATTATCCAAAAGGATATTAAATTGCTGCCATATTTACATTTTTTGTTTATTTCTCAACACTTCACTGATGTTTTCCAGTAAGCAGGAGGTTAAAAAGGCTCTGTTACAGTGGTCTGTGAGGGTGCCTGGGGAGACTAAAGGTATGACCAATAAAGTTCCTTACAGCTGGGTAGGGATGGGCGAATGTTTCGCAACATTCGAAAAACAGCACAAATTTTAACACACTCGTTCGTTCGAATCGAATTTCAAATGTTTACATAACATTCTAACATTTGATTTTCGAATGTTCGGTTTCGAATTTTACGATTACATTCGAAAATATTCTTTTAAAAGAATTCAAATTTAGATTGTAATAGTATTTCTAATGCTTTTTCTTTAAATGTAATATTTGAATTATGCAATATTCGAATTCGAAAAATTTGAATTTAGATTGTAATAGTATTTCTAATGCTTTCTTTAAATGTAATATTCGTCATGGACTTTTCACAATAAAAGCTTTATATGAAATGCTGTCTTTACATGGAGACTGTGTTTACTTTCTTTCACTGAGCACCCTGGTATATGTTACTACATTTGAACATTTTGAACATAGGAGTGCAGATCCCTTCTTTTGAACTATATATATATATATATATATATATATATATATATATATATATATATATATATATATATATAGACAGCGATAAAGTACTTTGATCCCAGGCGAGGTGTTAAAAGCACAAAAGTCTTTATTCAATTCCACTTATGGTAAAAACATATGGAAGTACCAGAACACATAAAAAAGAAATTCACACAAAAGCATAGGCTGACATGTTTCGGCCTGATGCCGTAGTCGTAGCTGGAGTAATGCAAGCGTGTGAAGCATTTAAAGAGACATCTGTTCAGTGATAGGTCACATTATGACCAATCAAGAACCTTCATTTTAGATGTGTAAAATCAGACTATTAACCCATTGGTTACCAGAATGGAACATGGTATACATTGCACATAATGTTAACTTAATTACAAGATGCATTCTTAAACAATAATCATTTTAGCCGGAATGACAAATACATAAATTGTATACGTTAGCTTGTAAACTTCAGTGTAATGGGATACAATGTAAATTTGAATTAGATCAAAGGGAGCAAGAGAATGGCATATACATTTGTGTGTAGTAAGAAAAGGACAATATCAGATCTACACAGCATGGTAAAATGGAAACAATCCTGCATATGGAAGGGGTAATCATATGTATAAAATAAGTCAGAATAGCTCAATTACATTAAGAGCTGATATGGAACTTTTCCTTTATTAAAATATCTGACACATATGTTAATGTCTACCCTCCAATCCTGTGTGTTGTGTTGTGTTCATATAAGCTGACTCTCTAGAGACTGATTTTTACAGAATCATTCATAGGGATATCTGAGTGACAATATGGATCAATGTAAGACAAATTCTTGCTAGATTTAATATTTAACAAAAATTGAGGGATAATTTTGAATATTAATACTCGATTGAATATAAGGAGAGGGAGAAAACTGGAGATATCTGCGTTGTTCATTTCAATTAAATTTTATTTTATTTAATTTTATTTGTAACACACAGGACCTGTGTATACCCAACAGTAAATGTACGTATATATATGAATATACCCACACTGCACATATGGATCCATATGTGACTATGGATGGATAAAATATATAAGAATGGATATAATATATATTTTATATTTTATTTGTGTTAAATGTTAAAAGTTAACTAAAGGTGAGATCAGTTAATAGATAGATAAAAAATATAATAAACCTGATCTACTTCCAATAGTTAATTAGATCATATTCTGAGTTAAGGCCCTTTGGGGACGCGTGTTTGCAATCTAAAGATCCAAAACATTTCACGTTTCCCCAAGGCCTCATCTCTGTCACCTCCTCTTGGAGGATGTTTAACCCATTCAATGGCTTGCCATCTTAGGGTATTGTTACTTTTGTTGTGTATATTTTTGAAGTGTTTCACCAATGGTGTGGTTGCTTCACCAATCTTAATAGAGGATAGATGATTCCTTATCCTCGTATTGACATCTGTCGTGGTGAGACCCACGTATTGAAGATTACATTGGGTGCAAGTTAGAACATAAATGACATAAGCGGATGTACAGTTGAGGCAAGACTCAATGCTAAACTCTTCCCCAGTCACTTCTGAATGAAAATTATTGGAGAAGGTAGCAAATTCACAAGGTCTACATCTAGTCTTGCCACACCTGTACATCCCCTTATGTCTAAGCCAGGACCCACGTGAGGGAACAGCTAGACTGGGAAGTTCAGAGGGAGACAAATAATTCCCAATGGTCTTACTCCTTCTGTAGGAACAGCGCAAACCTTGTTCCACACATTTAGTTAATTTGTCATCAGCTACTAGAAGTGCAAAATGTTTTTTCACTATTTTGCAAATACTTCTATATTCTTCGCTGTATTCAGTGACAAAAGTAACCTGATCACTTTGAGTAGACACAGATTTCTTTTTATTTTTAGACTGTTGTAACAGTATCTGTCTATCTGTTCGGTCTACTTGTGTTTGCGCTCTCTCCAATACATGTTTGGGATAACCCCTTTGTTTTAATCTCTCTTTCATTTCCGTTCTTTGCTTTATATAGGTTTTTTCTTCAGTACAATTTCTTTTTATCCGAATGAGCTGTCCCTTTGCGACAGCAAATGGCACATGCCTAGGGTGACAACTCTTGGCATGTAAAATTGTATTTCTGGTAATGGGTTTTCTGTACAGATCAATGACTATCTGTCCATCACTTCTATGCATTAAAGTGAGATCTAAAAAATTGATGTGGGTTTCATGTTTTTCAAATGTAAATTCAAGTACCATCAAATTATTGTTCAAACCTTGTACAAACAAATCGACAGATTCGGTTTCTCCCTGCCAAATAAATAGCAGGTCATCAATATAACGTCTGTAGAAGACGATGTTGTTTTTATAGGCATTTCTATCTCCATAGATGTGGGACAGCTCCCACCAACCCATAAAAAGGTTGGCATAGGAGGGGGCAAAATACATAAATTGTATACGTTAGCTTGTAAACTTCAGTGTAATGTGATACAATGTAAATTTGAATTAGATCAAAGGGAGCAAGAGAATGGCATATACATTTGTGTGTAGTAAGAAAAGGACAATATCAGATCTACACAGCATGGTAAAATGGAAACAATCCTGCATATGGAAGGGGTAATCATATGTATAAAATAAGTCAGAATAGCTCAATTACATTAAGAGCTGATATGGAACTTTTCCTTTATTAAAATATCTGACACATATGTTAATGTCTACCCTCCAATCCTGTGTGTTGTGTTGTGTTCATATAAGCTGACTCTCTAGAGACTGATTTTTACAGAATCATTCATAGGGATATCTGAGTGACAATATGGATCAATGCAAGACAAATTCTTGCTAGATTTAATATTTGACGAAAATTGAGGGATAATTTTGAATATTAATACTCGATTGAATATAAGGAGAGGGAGAAAACTGGAGATATCTGCGTTGTTCATTTCAATTAAATTTTATTTTATTTTATTTAATTTTATGTATAAATGTATATATATATTTGTTAGAGTTTAGATTCACGAGAAATGTATACATATGTACAGAAAAAATAATTTGCTTTTTGTGTTTGTAATAAAAACTGAAGAGATTATTTGCTTTACATATATAAAGGACCAGCAAACTGAGAAAGTCAGGTGATTTTGAGCAGCTTTCAAAAACTATTATCCTTATAAATATACCTTTATCATGATATGATTATTCAAATTAAATCATAACATTATAATGTGCCATTCAGATATGAATTTTAAGATGTTTCATGTGTTACTCTAACATACATTGGGGCCTATCTATCAAGCTCCGAATGGAGCTTGATGCCCCAAAGACCGCTGCTCCATAACCTGTATGATCGGGTTGATTGACACCCCCCTGCTGGCGGCCTATTGGCCGCGAGTCTGCAGGGGGCAGCGTTGCACCAGCAGCTCTTGTGAGCTTCTGGTGCAATGCTGAATACAGCGAGCGTATTGCTCACCATATTCATCGAGGTCTGGCGGACCTGATCCGCACTGTCGGATCAGGTCCGCCAGACTTTCTTAAATAGGGGCCATTATTTAATTTGTAAGTTCAGTTAAACTTATCAGATCCTGTTTTTTTTTTTTAATTAAATGCTAGCTTTTAATAAGCAGACCTAACAATATAATATAGACTGAGCTACCTAATTTCTACTCATATTCCATTACAAAACTAGGCTAATCTGTTCCAAAATGTGATATATTAGTCATCAAATTCTAATTTGAAATAATCCCAAAAAATACTAAACTGAAAGTTTAGTAACAGTGTGCTCTGACTGTCCAATGTAACACGTCTGACTCTTGGCATGTTACTTAGAGTCATACTGTGAAAATAACAAAGGAAAGTTACCTTTATCTTATATTCTCATATAGCAAACCATGAAGCTTATAAAATGTGCTCTTATAAAACTGCAGCTCAAGAAGGTGCATACAAAAACATACTGGGATTTTGCTGTTTACAAGCTAACTGATTCCTTACATCTGGAAGCCACAGAAGCTCTACATGAGCAGCAGAGGTTTAATAGAACTCAGCAGATAATCTTAAATTCAATAAAATTAAAAAAAATAAAACCCTCACAAACAGGTAGTGAAACATACTACATATTTCTCAGCCCCATGGTGTCCATCTATTCAGGGTGCTGGTCCTGTTGAGTTCCTGTAATTGTAAGATGCAGGGTAGGGAACAGTTGCTTACAAACTGTAAAAGCTCAGTGTGCTTTTGTATGCACCCAGTGGCGCTTTAAAAGTACTTTAATTGGAAGTATAATCTTCAATTTGTATTGCATATCTCACAATAACCTGAAACCTTCTACCAGCAGGTGCTGAAATGTATCTAAGAACAATAATTACTTTGTAATGCGTATCAGAGCAAAACAAATAGTCTCCACTGCTTAAATCTTTTACTATTTATAACAAGAAACATATTTTCTGCACCAATGATCACCATCAATGTTACAGATAACTTTAGCCCAATTTTGAAATATATCTGTCAAATCTATTTTATTTTGTTATCAGTTTGTGATTTGATTAATGTAATATAATGATTCAAATAATAAAAATACAATGTTAAGGCACCAAAAATACCCTAAAACCCTTGTTGTGAAATATTGCTCCACATGTACCCAATGTCAATAGACTTTTCCAGTTTATTACATTTCTTTGCTGCTTTTATTGTTGCCTATGAAGATTTTTTTCCTAATCTTGGAATTTTCAGCATCAATTTTTAACACAGAGAAAACACTAAAGTCTTTCTAACTTCAAATCTCATAGTCGGTTTTCAGTTTCCTTTAATCTTCTATTTCATCTTTGTCATATTTCCAATAGATTTTTTACTTTCCTGGCAGTGCACTATGCGCTTTGGTAGTCATTAACTCTAAGTTGTTTTTGTTCAAAAGAATCATAAGTTTAAAGAGGATCAAACAGCAGAGTCATTAGTTTGTCAATAGTGGTCAGAAGCATTACCTCTTCTGAAGCTGTCTCAGCTGTCAATCTCATAATAAAATGCATTACTTTGATCAGTTTCTAACTTCTTTAAGTGAGAAGAGTGTAAACACTAACCTCCATTAGTTTAATGAATATATAAATATTTCAGCCACACAAAATCCAAATTCACTCTTATCAATTAAATGAAAATTCCAACACAGTTTTATTTATATATATATATATATATATATATATATATATATATATATATATATATATATATATATATATATATATATATATATATATATATATATATATGTATATATTACAGTATATGGTTTCAGTATCTTGCTTTTTTGTAAACCTCTTCTTTTAATTACTTTGCGCCAGATTCCACTTTGTAATACCAGTGCACGCAAATATGCGCTGGTATTAGAAGATAGGTGGAAAGCGAATACGACCTCGTGTTCGCATGTGCTCATGAGAGTGTGCTTCCATAGGCTCCAATGGGAGCATAAGCATTAGCTGAATGTTTCTACCACTGGAGGCTATATGGATTTTCATACTTTGTTTTGGTATATATCAATTTGGAATTTATTTATATACATTATATATATATATATATATATATATATATATATATATATATATATATATATATATACAGGGCTTTTTTGTGGGGGTACTCACCTCTGCCAACTCATAAGAGGTAATATTTGTAATCATCATATAAATAATTTTCACAAGAGGGGCTGCAAAACACATTAAACATTGTAAATAATATCGTCCCTTTGCTTTTCTCACAGTTACTGAGCAGAATATATCAATCATAAATCAAAGAGTACTGGCACCTTTTTTTTTAAGTACTGGCACCTTTTCTTTTACAAAAAAAGCACTGTATGTATGTATATATATATATATATATATATATATATATATATATATATATATATATATATATATATATATATATATATATATATATATATATATATAGTAAAGTAGAGTTAACTGCAACATCCAGAAATGTCCAAAGATAAATATTTGAACTTTTAAACAAAGTTCTGACTCCGGAGGAAAAACGTTCATGAACCAATGGGTTAGCAGAAAAACATATGACAGCTCAAAAACTGATCAAAGTAATGTTGATCCAGCAAAAATCCCCCTATATACGCTCACTGTGCATTAGCGATAAACTGCAGCATATTAATTCACAGCTCTAGAGAACAGCAGGGTTATACATACTTTAACCACACACAGGTATTAGGTAATTATCAGGGGGAAACCGTGTTCCCAGGAGGCACTACCGCCTCAACTCACCACCACACGGGTGCACCGATTAACCTTTTGTCTGGTGTGTGTGATCAGCGTCCCTTAGAAATCAAATCCCCAGAGCTGACTTGATCCAAATGCTGCAGCGTCTTCGGCAGAGCGTCCCACTATGCGGGAGGGGGTGTGTTCCGGTCCTCTCACACCATGTGGTATCCGTGAACCAATCGAAAGGAAGGTCTGTACTGCTTGGAAAAACCTCTGTGAACTTTGGAGCTTAGAGTCCTTAGACCGTTGCTGCAGCCCAGTTAAAAGTACACAGCCAAGAAAAGGATTATGCAGACAACGGTCGATATGGATAAAACTTCATCTTTATTGTGCAAAACATAAAAGCATTCCAGGGGTCAGCACAAGCACACAACAACACGAATGTCCGCTAACATGTTTCGGCCCTCTGGCCGTAATCATAGCTAAAGGACTGTGCACCTGTGTTTCTTAAAAATCAACAAGATCTCATTGATTGGTTAAAATAAAGAGCATGTTGTGTGGAGGTTAACCCTATGGGAACCCACTTTAATTTACATACATATATATGTGCATTGCCCATCTAAGAACTTAAACAGATTAGTACTTAATAAACTGTAGTACATAAATACATTATTTGCGCTGGGAATAGATTCAATATGAACTTGATAAACAATGTTCAATATTAAGACATTGCAATTCATTATATAATTTCATAATTTCATAGGATTGTCATCAACATAGTTAATCTCACCAGCATATAGTTTATGTAGTGCAAAAATATACTTCTTAAACACCAGATATTACAAAACTAGAATATCAGAAAACTAAACTAAGATATCAGCATATAGAATACTTAAATAATGTAACATCATTTGCTACAAGAAAGAATTTTTAGAGAAAGAACAAAGAAAAAAGTCAATATCATACACGATGATAATACTGCATACTATGTAGTGACTGAAGTGCTGAGGACTTTAAAGTGTCAGCAGAAAAAGACTTTGGAAAGATGTTTAGCCATCATTAGAATTATGTGGTAAACCCGGGTTGAGATAAATAATAAATGATTGATTAGTCTGCTTAACGAGCGCATATTCGATCTAATTATATATATGCACCCTTAATAATGCATACTACATAGAGCAGGGAACCAGGGGCGCATAATAGGAAATGTTTATACCTTAAGCAAATAGAAACACTAGGAAGCATAATAGTAATGGTGTATTATATTAGTATCATGAAAAGAGTGTACAGTGTGTACCCAATTACTGCATAATAGATTGCAATAGTGTTAGTGGGTAAATGAGAACAGACCACCACACAAGAGGGAAGGGACATTACTCCCAATAATTAATCAGGTCATATTCTGAATTTAAACCCATGGGTACACGTGTTTGTAATTTGAAAATCCAAAACATTTCCCTCTTCTGTAGTAGCCTGTCTCTATCACCCCCTCTTGGTGGACAAAATACTCTCTCAATGGCCTGCCACCTAAGTGTTTCCACACTTTTCTGGTGACGTTTCGCAAAGTGTTGCACCAGAGGAGTAGATGCAACACCTGCCTGGATTGTGGATAAATGATTTTGAATGCGTACTTTTACCTCAGTGGTCGTGAGCCCAACGTATTGTAAATGGCACATAGTGCAACTTAGAACATAGACTACATACGTTGAGGTACATTTAAGGCAGGATTGTATGGAATAAACCTCTCCGGTAACTTCTGATCTGACACTGTCTGATTGTAATACATATTCACACACCCTACATTTATTTAGGCACTTAAAAATGCCTTTGTGGGTCAGCCAGGAGCTCTGTCCTTGGTCAGTCTTGGGTAAAACAGAAGGAGACAATAAGTTACCAAGTGTAGTTGTCTTTCTATAGGAGCAACGCAAACCTTGTGCAATACAATGCTCTAGTTTGTGGTCAGCCGCCAAGAATTAAAAATGTCTTTTAATTATTTTACAAATGTCTGCATATTCCTGACTGTACTCCGTGACAAAAGTCACTCCTTTATGCTTATTGATGGCTTTGGATTTATTATTAGTGCCATCTCTACTTAAAACCGCAGACCTTTCCAAAGGATCAACTTGGCTCCTGGCCTTCCTAATCACTTTGGCACTATACCCTCTGTTTTTTAATCTTTTGGTCAAATCATCTGACTGTTCAGCGCATTTTTGTGGCAAAGAGCCTTTGGCCACAGCAAACGGTACATGCCTAGGGTGGCAACTCCGTGCGTATAGAAGGGTATTCCCAGTTATGGGCTTCCTGTAGATTTCTGTCTCTACCTTTCCATCCCTTGTACCTGTAATAGTAATATCCAAGAAGTTTATCTCATTATCCTGTAAGTCACACATAAACTTAATTCCAATATTATTGGAATTCAGATATGTGATAAAAGACATAAACTGTGACTCACTCCCACTCCACACGAGGAGTAGGTCATCTATATAGCGGCCATAAAAATAAATACAACCTCTGAAGGGGTTTCCATCCCCATAGACGTGGGACAGCTCCCACCAACCCATGAATAGGTTGGCATAAGATGGGGCAAACTTTGCCCCCATCGCTGTCCCACGTCTCTGTAGATAGAAACCACCCTCAAACGAAAAATAATTATGAGTGAGTAAAAACTTAAGAACTCTAAGAATAAACAGTCAAAAGAAAAATCAGAATAGAACTCCAAAAAGAAATTGACCGCTATCAGACCCTCCTCGTGCGGAATGGAAGAATATAGTGCAACCACATCAATTGTGGCCCACTTATAACTGGGCTGCCAACTCAGCTGTTCCACTGTACAGATGATGTCTTTAGTGTCTCGGATATAGCTATGCAGCCCTTGAACCAAAGGCTGCAACAGACTGTCCACCCACTGCGAAACATGTTCCATTAATGACCCTATTCCACTAACAATAGGGCACCCCCGAACTTCCTCAAGTGATTTATGAACTTTTGGCAGATGGTGGAAGATGGGCACTACCGGATGGTCGACCACCAAAAACTCAAACGTTTTACGGTCATAGTGCCCATCCTCCAACCCATCATCCAATATATCCAAAAGTTCCCTTTTGAACTCAACTGTCGGGTCCCTAGGAAGTGGAATGTAGTCATCAATGTTATTCAGCTGGCGCAGAGCTTCATTTACATAGTCCAATCTGTCCAGAACAACGACAGAGCCCCCCTTATCAGCTGAGCGTATGACTATGTCATGATTGTCTTGAAGCTCTTTAAGGGCGGCCCTCTCTGGACTAGACAGATTGGGAGCTTGATACCTAGTAGAATTTTTGAGTTTAACTAGGTCGCGCTCCACACGCTTGAAAAAGGTTTCCAGGGTGTTACCCCTTGACTGAATAGGGTAAAACATAGATTTATTCTGAAAACTGCTGGATGCATTCGTACTCTCTTTATTAGTGTCAATCAAAGCCTCCCTAGACAAACTTTGCATATTAATTACATCACAAGTCTCATTAAATGTCAGTTTACTGGTGTACTGACCTTGAATAGATACATTCAAATCAGAGTCCACTCTATTGCCTGCATACTCATGTGATTCAGTGAAAAAATGTTTCTGCAAAGTCATATTACGTATTAGTTTGTTTACATCGAGGATAGTATTAAAAATATTAAAGTGATTTGTAGGTGCAAAATTAAGGCCTCGGCTCAGAAGAGAAATTTGGGAATCTGTAAGTGTGAATTTAGACAGATTTATAACATTATTTATTTGTATTTCTGTTTTCCTCTCCGACCCCTCAACTGGTAATGCCCTTGGTTCACCTGTCCTATCCCGGTGCGTTGTGGAGGAAGAGAAAAAACCTGTTCCATTTTCCTCTGATCATCTACAGATACTTGTGCTTGAATTGCCACCGTACCAATACTCTCTTCAACATAATTAGAGGCAGAGTTGTTAGACTCAGCATATTTTATTCTATTAGTGGCCACTTGCAAATGATGTTGGTCTGAGGAAATTGGAACATTAATATTATGTACTACAGATGACTGACCATTTTTGAGAATGCTTCTAGGAAGCTCATCCCCACTAGACGCACCAGTTTCCTCCCCTGATTCAAAGTCAGTGTCAGAGTAAGTTACCCTTTTAGTCTCTGTATGTGTGTAGATGTCTGACCTTTAACCCTATTGTTACTGTTGTTCCGTCTATTTCTAGACCTTCCCCTACCCTGTCTTCTGAAGAAAGAATTTTTAGAGAAAGAACAAAGAAAAAAGTCAATATCATACATGATGATAATACTGCATACTTAAACTGTGACTCACTACCACTCCACACGAGGAGTAGGTCATCTATATAGCAGCCATAAAAATAAATACAACCTCTGAAGGGGTTTCCATCCCCATAGACGTGGGACAGCTCCCACCAACCCATGAATAGGTTGGCATAAGATGGGGCAAACTTTGCCCCCATCGCTGTCCCACGTCTCTGTAGATAGAAACCACCCTCAAACGAAAAATAATTATGAGTGAGTAAAAACTTAAGAACTCTAAGAATAAATAGTCTAAATTCAAAAGAAAAATCAGAATAGAAGTCCAAAAAGAAATTGACCGCTACCAGACCCTCCTCGTGCGGAATGGAAGAGTATAGTGCAACCACATCAGTTGAGTTCAAAAGGGAACTTTTGGATATATTGGATGATGGGTTGGAGGATGGGCACTATGACCGTAAAATATTTGAGTTTTTGGTGGTCAACCATCCGGTAGTGCCCATCTTCCACCATCTGCCAAAAGTTCATAAATCACTTGAGGAAGTTTGGGGGCGCCCTATTGTTAGTGGAATAGGGTCATTAATGGAACATGTTTCGCAGTGGGTGGACAGTCTGTTGCAGCCTTTGGAACAAGGGCTGCTTAGCTATATCCGAGACACTAAAGACATCATCTGTACAGTGGAACAGCTGAGTTGGCAGCCCAGTTATAAGTGGGCCACAATTGATGTGGTTGCACTATACTCTTCCATTCCGCACGAGGAGGGTCTGGTAGCGGTCAATTTCTTTTTGGAGTCCTATTCTGATTTTTCTTTTGAATTTAGACTATTTATTCTTAGAGTTCTTAAGTTTTTACTCACTCATAATTATTTTTTGTTTGAGGGTGGTTTCTATCTACAGAGACTTGGGACAGCGATGGGTGCAAAGTTTGCCCCATCTTATGCCAACCTATTCATGGGTTGGTGGGAGCTGTCCCACGTCTATGGGGATGGAAACCCCTTCAGAGGTTGTATTTATTTTTATGGCTGCTATATAGATGACCTACTCCTCGTGTGGAGTGGGAGTGAGTCACAGTTTAAGTATGCAGTATTATCATCGTGTATGATATTGACTTTTTTCTTTGTTCTTTCTCTAAAAATTCTTTCTTGTAGCAAATGATGTTACATTATTTAAGTATTCTATATGCTGATATCTTAGTTTAGTTTTCTGATATTCTAGTTTTGTAATATCTGGTGTTTAAGAAGTATATTTTTGCACTACATAAACTGTATGCTGGTGAGATTAACTATGTTGATGACAATCCTATGAAATTATGAAATTATATAATGAATTGCAATGTCTTAATATTGAACATTGTTTATCAAGTTCATATTGAATCTATTCCCAGCGCAAATAATAACACACACACATATATATATATAATATATGTGTGTGTGTGTGTGTGTGTGTGTGTGTGTGTGTACAAAGATTGGTATAACGGCGCACTATTTTGATAGAAAATGGATAATATCCCAGCCTAAAGTTCCTAGGTCAATAAATAGATATAAATATAAATATTTAAAATATATAGAAAAACACTCTAATTTTCTTTCCATATTGTGAGGAAGCTTATTTGATCCCACAGTATCACTCTTCGCAAAAAGAAAGTCCACCTAAAAGCTTACTCGAGTTCAATTAATAGAGGCAATAATAGAGGACATTAGTCAGTATCAGATGAAAAAACAGTCACTGTATATTTGATGAAAAATTCTTATGTCGGTATCCACACATAAATAGTAGAATGCCCACTTACTAGATGTTACCTCAATCAAATTAGGTAAGTATGGTGCATATCACAATAGCAGGTCCCGTGTATCGCAGTTCAAATATTTGCTTCAATGCAGCTTAGGTATGGTGAAATCTTCCTCCCTTATTCCAAGCGTCTTTCTGGACCTTCACTCGTAATGATACATTATGAGGTATCAGTCAGACATGGTCAATTCTACAAACAAATTCTAAGAGACTTTGTGTTTTAAACATTTGCTTCTATGCTTCTTGTCAATCGGATGGTTAAAAGATTTTTTATAACCTCAGTATAAGAATACTATTTCAATCTTTTTCGTTTGGATGGTGTTTATCGTTTGTGGAATTGACCATGTCTGACTGATACCTCATAATGTATTGAGGTCATATAATCTCCCCATTATGTGGAGAGAAAAGGTCCAGAAAGACGCTGGGAATAAGGGAGGAAGATTTCACCATACCTAAGCTGCATTGAAGCAAATATTTGAACTGCGATACACGGGACCTGCTATTGTGATATGCACCATACTTACCTCATTTGATTGAGGTAACATCTAGTAAGTGGGCATTCTACTATTTATGTGTGGATACCGACATAAGAATTCTCCATCAGATATACAGTGACTGTTTTTTCATCTGATACTGACTAATGTCCTCTAATATTGCCTCTACTAATTGAACTCAAGTAAGCTTTTAGGTGGACTTTCTTTTTGAGAAGAATGATACTGTGGGATCCAAGTGATTGTGCTTACTCCACCAAATTGGATTTATTTAAATTTAGATTCAGACACCTATTAGGCAACGAGTAGCAACTGATCCCACTCGATTCATATAAGCTTCCTCACAATATGGAAAGATAATTAGAGTGTTTTTCTATATATTTCAAATATTTATATTTATATCTATTTATTGACCTTCTAGGAACTTTAGGTTGGGGTATTATCCTCTGGATTGTAACTATCCATTTTCTATCTAAATAGTGTGCCATTATATCAATCTTTGTACACATTTTTGATTTATTAATTTGGGCATTGGATATTCTTGGGTGGGGACCCATTTATTGTCTGATGTCCAGGTATTGGGCAGCCTATTTATAGCTACTTTGCATTATTTCAATTGTCTCAGGGTTTCATACCTAGCGCTGATTGCATGTTCTCTTGATACACACACATATATATATATATATATTTTATATATATATATATATATATATATATATATATATATATATATATATATATATATATATATGATACAGGTGAAATAAAAAGTGTTTTATAACATATAAACAAGTTATTTATATGGAATAAAACACTTTTTATTTCACCTGTATCAAGTCCAGTGAGTACTTGTGTTAAAACTTGGAGATATATATATAAATATCACCAAAGCAGCTTTAATTACATGGGTTTTTAAATGCATATTTGTTTTTGAATTAAGAAATCATGCAATAAATATGAAAAAAAAGTTTTGTTCCCATATTATGCTATTATTATTATTATTATAATTATTATTATTATATATATTTTATTATTATGTTATATATATATATTTTGTACATTATATATATATATATATATATATATATATATATATATATATATATATATATATATATATATATATATATATATATATATATATATATATATATATATATATATATATATATATATATCCGGTACCAATACAAGCCAAATGCCACTGTCTCCTGTCATATTCAGCATTTGTTTAGCAATTGAATGCCAAATTGCAACATTTTAACCATGACTAGTATGGAGTAGTAAAGAGAAATAAATAAATGCTAATTAAACTCATGAGCTAATAGATCACTAGACATGCATATGTATTTTTAGTTAACAACCCATTAAAAGGCAACATGGGTTGTTACTGCACTACAACATTATTTAGTTATAAAGGCTAAACTATATAATGTATCCTATTTACCCTCATAATCCAATGTATTTACCAAAAATACACACCTCTAGGAAGATAACACTTATAGAAGGTCTAATTCAAGAGATTATTTACCAAAAAATGTACTTCAGTCTAGAGTTGCCTCCTTGGTCATATTTTCTTGGACAGTTATGAATTACACATAGTACAGGATGTTCAGGGAGACAAATGAATAGTGATGTCTAGCAGCACTTTTCATGTGCTGTCAAGAAAAGCAATACATGTTTCTTCCTAACTACCCTGCAGCATGTGTAATTCATAAGTCTCCAGGAAAACATGGCTGAGGTGGCAACTCTAAGCTTCTCAGATCAGTGTTCTATATTGTTTATAGTTAGCAACATTTTCAGCATGCAGTAATATGTAAAAGTAAAACAATAGAGGGTAAACAATGCCTTTAGTTTCTTGAAATCATATGTACAATATGTAAAGCTGGGCTCACATTTTTTTTACAAAGCCTGCACAAGCATGCCCTTTTCATGATTTTTTTTATTCCATATTATTCTAGATTTTCAGCAACTTTTTTAGCAAATAGCTGCAAAAGGAGTAAATACAATTGGTGCAGAAAAGAGCCTGGAAATTTGCTTATGGGTAGAGAGTATCTGGTGGGTTCACATAAAGGGCAAGATTACCAGCGGTGCGCAAACAGTTACACGTGAGCAATATCCTGTTTATTGCGGATGTTTGTGCACATCAGATGTAGTGCAATAGAATTTAGTGCACAGGATAGCTCAACCTCAGAATTCTTGTTAACTGTTTCACAAAATAAAAAAATAAAAATAAAAAAACATCAAAAATACATTTAAAAGTACAGTTATACTCATAATTATTATTATTATCATTTATTTGCATAGTACCGCCAAATTCCGTAGCGCTGGGTACAGTGATAGGGGTATACAATGACAAGGATTTGTGTAAAATACAAAACATAACAAAACTAAACAAATCTACTACAGGAGGAAGAGGGTTCTGCTCTGGAGAGTTCACAGTCTACAGGTTTAGGGTGCAGAGACATAAGGTTGGGGGTAGCTTGTCACATTGGTTGTAGTTGCAGCAGTGAGTCAGGCAGTTCATGTATTAGTTTGGTTAGGATGAGAGATGGAGGAGAGATGGTAAGCCTCTCTGAATAGGTGGGTTTTCAAGGAGCGAGCGTCTGAAGCTATGCAAGGTTGGAGACAGTCTTATGGAGCGGGTAGAGAGTTCAAGAGGACAGGAGCAGCATGTGCAAAGTCTTGGAGACGGGAGTAGGACGTAGAGATAACAGGAGTGGAGAGACGTAGGTCAGAGGTTGATAGAAGAGGACGGGTGGGGAATGTTTCTATTTTTTTTTTCCTTTTAACTCTTTATTGAAAATACAAATAAAACATACAATAAAACAATATCATATCAGTGATTAATACAACTATCAATTACTTGCTAATTACAACATTTACACAGGCTTGTAATATCAAAGTCCACTCCTTTCCCTCTCCTTTTCTCTGACCTTCTCCCTTTCAATCCTCTAATAGATCCACTAAGGGACCCCATGTGCTTTATTTATTATGTTAAATGGATAAGAATCCTATGTAAGCAGCTTGTTTCCTCCCATCCTCTCTCCTTCCCTCCTTCCCCTCTTTACTTTCTTACTTAGTCTATTTTAAACTCATTGATGTTTACCTTCTTTCCCTAAGTCAACTTCACTCTATATCTACCTTCATAAGTAGAAATTTAGTTAAAGTTAATTTAATTTATACCCCTAACCAATTTCCAGGGAAATAGAAAAGAGGAATGAGAACAAAAAAAAGAAAAAAAGAAGAAGAAACAAAAAGAAGAGGAATCTCCTCTACTCTCCCTCCCCTATCACCCCCCATCCTCGCCCCCTTCAAGCAATGGGATTATCTGTGATATATTTGAGAGAACATCCTTCCCCATATGCATAATAAATTCCAACCAAATGTTGTTATAGGTAGATATATTACCCTTTTTATAGAATCTAGTTTCATAAGCCTCCAGGACCGCTTGCTTTGCTAATAACATTTTAATTGCTCCTATAGAGGGGATTTTGTTGTTAATCCAATTTTCAAAAATGAATGATCTTGTTAGAATTATAACCCATTGGATGAATCTGATTTTTGTCCCCCATTCTGCCTCCTTATTTAGAAAGATAGAGTTTTCTCCAGATATTTTGATCTTTTTCCTTGTTACCACATTTTTTACA
Source organism: Bombina bombina (assembly GCF_027579735.1). Classification (NCBI taxonomy): domain Eukaryota; kingdom Metazoa; phylum Chordata; class Amphibia; order Anura; family Bombinatoridae; genus Bombina; species Bombina bombina. The sequence continues at coordinate 546,505,303 of NC_069500.1, forward strand.
TTTGTTTTCTATTTGGCTATTCCATTTTTGTGCCCTCCTTGGGGTGATGTAATCCAAGTTTATTAATCTAAAGTGTGATTCTCTGAGTTTAGCTGATTTCGTAGTGTTCTTAATGACTTCAAAACTTTTTAGAATGTTCAAACTTGTACTGAAGTTATATCTACCCCATCTGTTGGTATATTCTCTAATAGCTCTCTCCACAATTGGGGTTTGCAATACACCATACAGAAAAGATAGTAAGCCTTTTTTAACTCTTGGACAGTCTATAATCGCATGTTTTTGAGCAATTCTTGGTTCTTTACCTAACATTTGGAGCAGATAATGTTTCGCCTGAAAGAAGTGAAACATATCTGATGTTGGCACATCATATTTTAACTGAGACTCCCTAAAATTTTATGGGCATAATGACAGAGATTGATAAGCTGAATTATATACAATACAATATTCTTGAGCCTCCAACAATGAAACACCTTATAGCTTAAACCTGGGACAAATTTAGGATTCCCCAAAAAAGGTAATTGTTTAGTAACCAGAAAACCATGGCCCGACAATTTCATTACCCCCCTCCAAGCCCATATAATATCTTTATAAAGGGGATGTGTATGAATCCTGTTGCCAAGTCCTTTGTCTGTGGCATGTAGAATAAATGGTAGAGATAGGGGCGCACATACCGCTTCCTCCATTTTACAATCAGAGAAATTGTTTGTATATGATAACCAGTCTAATAGATATCTTACTAATGCTGCATAGTTATAACTTTTTAAATTAGGTAGAGCCAGGCCCCCTTTAGCAAATGGAAGGTATAATTTTTCGAATCTAATCCTCGGCTTCCTCCCTTGCCAAAGGAAATGCCGAAGTTCTTTCAGAAAATTGCAAATATCTACATCTTTGATCATCAAGGGTAACATTCTAATAGGGTAAAGAATTCTAGGTAAAATTTGCATTTTAAATACCGCAACCCTACCCGTTAGTGTCAATGGCATATTAGCCCATTGTTTTAATCTTTCTATATTTTGCTGAAGTACTTGGAGGATATTTAGTTTATACTATTTAGTTGGATTTAATGATAAAAAGATTCCCAAGTAGCTCAATGTTTCTATAAATTTATATAGTTGAGTATCAGCTGATCTCTTTAACCACAACATTTTAGATTTAGAATAGTTGATTTAATAGCCTGATACCACTCCATGCGCATCCAGTAATTCTATTATTCCCTTAATGTACTTTCCTGGGGAAGAGACAAACATAAGTAAATCATCCGCAAAAAGCAAAATTTTAAAAATCTCCTTACCAATCCTAGACCCCTCCAGAAAACCCCTGAGGGAAGTAGCCAGTAGTTCTAATATTAAATCGAAGAGCAATGGGGACATGGGACAACCCTGCCTAGTTCCCATCTTTAAGGGGAAGGAAGAGGATAAATAACTATTGGCCAGAACTGAGACATCCGAGTCTGAGTATACATTTGCTATTAACCCAAGGAACCTACCATCGAAGCCATATTTTACTAATGCTTCCATCATGAAGGCCCACTCCACTCTGTCGAAGGCCTTCTCTGCATCCAAAGATAGGAGGAAGGCCTCCAGCAGAACCGAGTCACCTTCCCCCCAATTGGAACCACTATACTATAGGAGCGATCGTCTGAAGCTATGTAAGGTTGGAGACAGTCTTATGGAGCGGGTAGAGAGTTCAAGAGGACAGGAGCAGCATGTGCAAAGTCTTGGAGACGGGAGTAGGACGTAGAGATAACAGGAGTGGAGAGACGTAGGTCAGAGGTTGATCGAAGAGGACGGGTGGGGAATGTTTCTATTTTTTTTTTCCTTTTAACTCTTTATTGAAAATACAAATAAAACATACAATAAAACAATATCATATCAGTGATTAATACAACTATCAATTACTTGCTAATTACAACATTTACACAGGCTTGTAATATCAAAGTCCACTCCTTTCCCTCTCCTTTTCTCTGACCTTCTCCCTTTTAATCCTCTAATAAATCCACTAGGGGACCCCATGTGCTTTATTTATTATGTTAAATGGATAAGAATCCTATGTAAGCAGCTTGTTCCCTCCCATCCTCTCTCCTTCCCTCCTTCCCCCTCTTTACTTTCTTACTTAGTCTATTTTAAACTCATTGATGTTTACCTTCTTTCCCTAAGTCAACTTCACTCTATATCTACCTTCATAAGTAGAAATTTAGTTAAAGTTAATTTAATTTATACCCCTAACCAATTTACAGGGAAATAGAAAAGAGGAATGAGAACAAAAAAAAAAAAAAAGAAGAAGAAACAAAAAGAAGAGGAATCTCCTCTACTCTCCCTCCCCTATCACCCCCCCATCCTCGCCCCCTTCAAGCAATGGGATTATCTGTGATATATTTGAGAGAACATCCTTCCCCATATGCATAATAAATTCCAACCAAATGTTGTTATAGGTAGATATATTACCCTTTTTATAGAATCTAGTTTCATTAGCCTCCAGCACCGCTTGCTTTGCTAATAACATTTTAATTGCTCCTATAGAGGGGATTTTGTTGTTAATCCAATTTTCAAAAATGAATGATCTTGTTAGAATTATAACCCATTGGATGAATCTGATTTTTGTCCCCCATTCTGCCTCCTTATTTAGAAAGATAGAGTTTTCTCCAGATATTTTGATCTTTTTCCTTGTTACCACATTTTTTACATTTGTTTTCTATTTGGCTATTCCATTTTTGTGCCCTCCTTGGGGTGATGTAATCCAAGTTTATTAATCTAAAGTGTGATTCTCTGAGTTTAGCTGATTTCGTAGTGTTCTTAATGACTTCAAAACTTTTTAGAATGTTCAAACTTGTACTGAAGTTATATCTACCCCATCTGTTGGTATATTCTCTAATAGCTCTCTCCACAATTGGGGTTTGCAATACACCATACAGAAAAGATAGTAAGCCTTTTTTAACTCTTGGACAGTCTATAATCGCATGTTTTTGAGCAATTCTTGGTTCTTTACCTAACATTTGGAGCAGATAATGTTTCGCCTGAAAGAAGTGAAACATATCTGATGTTGGCACATCATATTTTAACTGAGACTCCCTAAAATTGTATGGGCATAATGACAGAGATTGATAAGCTGAATTATATACAATACAATATTCTTGAGCCTCCAACAATGAAACACCTTATAGCTTAAACCTGGGACAAATTTAGGATTCCCCAAAAAAGGTAATTGTTTAGTAACCAGAAAACCATGGCCCGACAATTTCATTACCCCCCTCCAGGCCCATATAATATCTTTATAAAGGGGATGTGTATGAATCCTGTTGCTGTGGCATGTAGAATAAATGGTAGAGATAGGGGCGCACATACCGCTTCCTCCATTTTACAATCAGAGAAATTGTTTGTATATGATAACCAGTCTAATAGATATCTTACTAATGCTGCATAGTTATAACTTTTTAAATTAGGTAGAGCCAGGCCCCCTTTAGCAAATGGAAGGTATAATTTTTCGAATCTAATCCTCGGCTTCCTCCCTTGCCAAAGGAAATGCCGAAGTTCTTTCAGAAAATTGCAAATATCTACATCTTTGATCATCAAGGGTAACATTCTAATAGGGTAAAGAATTCTAGGTAAAATTTGCATTTTAAATACCGCAACCCTACCCGTTAGTGTCAATGGCATATTAGCCCATTGTTTTAATCTTTCTATATTTTGCTGAAGTACTTGGAGGATATTTAGTTTATGCTATTTAGTTGGATTTAATGATAAAAAGATTCCCAAGTAGCTCAATGTTTCTATAAATTTATATAGTTGAGTATCAGCTGATCTCTTTAACCACAACATTTTAGATTTAGAATAGTTGATTTAATAGCCTGATACCACTCCATGCGCATCCAGTAATTCTATTATTCCCTTAATGTACTTTCCTGGGGAAGAGACAAACATAAGTAAATCATCCGCAAAAAGCAAAATTTTAAAAATCTCCTTACCAATCCTAGACCCCTCCAGAAAACCCCTGAGGGAAGTAGCCAGTAGTTCTAATATTAAATCGAAGAGCAATGGGGACATGGGACAACCCTGCCTAGTTCCCATCTTTAAGGGGAAGGAAGAGGATAAATAACTATTGGCCAGAACTGAGACATCCGAGTCTGAGTATACATTTGCTATTAACCCAAGGAACCTACCATCGAAACCATATTTTACTAATGCTTCCATCATGAAGGCCCACTCCACTCTGTCGAAGGCCTTCTCTGCATCCAAAGATAGGAGGAAGGCCTCCAGCAGAACCGAGTCACCTTCCCCCCAATTGGAACCACTATACTTGCATATCACTTGAAGAATCTTCCTTATCTTTAATTCTGGAGCTCTGCCCATTACAAAACCTGCCTGATCAATATGGAGTAATTTTGGAAGAATTATCTTAAGTCTATCAGCCATTATTTTCATCTATATCTTGTAATCAAGATTCAAAAGAGATATCAGCCTATAAGAGGAGAGTTGTGCAACATATTTTCCCTCCTTTGGAAGAAGAATAATATTAGCTGATTTAAACTATGTGGAGAGCTTTTGGCTATGAATAAAAAAATAATTATATACTTCCCTTAGAGTTGCTACAATCTCATCTTTAAGACATTAAATAAAATTCTTATTGGCAAACCATCTGGTCCTGGTGCTTTCCCTTTACTCATGGTCTTTAAGGTTTTTACTATATCTATCTCAGAAATAGGTGTGTTTAAAGCTACTTTATCCTCTTCTGAAATTGTTGGAAGCTTGATATTTGTCAGGAACCTTTGAATATTGTAATGCAGGAACAGTATGTAGGGAATTAGTGTCTAGTTCCACTCAGTCTCACAAGTAACGGGGTTAGAAATAAGATAACCCCTATTCAGTTCATTGACTGAGGGCCCAAAAGGGAAAAAGCAGATTGGTAGTGTGCAATGTTCACTGTAAAATATAGTTATGGGAGCAGAATTAGTCACCTTCTTATAACGAAATAGTTGATTCACAGAAGTTAGTATGCAGATATGATACAGTTGGTAAGTTGTGCACAAACATATAGCTGGTGTAAAACGGTTGTTTTATCAAACAATAACCTTCTACTTGAGAGATTACGGTAAACACAGGTAAGTAGCTTGAACAACATTACAACAGTTCAGGTAGGAGATATGACAAGTTTTACCTTGGTCTTTATGCTTGGTACCTGCAGATGAATAGTGCAGTCTGATTTTCCTAATCACCACTGTGAAGAGGGAGAGGTGTACCTCTGCAGGGAAGCTTGTGAGAGTGCAGCTGACAGGCTGCAGCGCAGGAGGCACGAAGGACGCTTGTGAGATGGTGACACAGCAGGACTGTGGTAGCTTCAGTAGAGGCCGCTGGAGGTTTGCACCGGAAGTGGATGCGTAGTTAGAGGTGAGCTAAATCGGCTCTTTTAGTTCTGAGGGTGAAACTGTAATACTTTACAAACAAGGCAAAAGGTAAATAAGCAGCAGATAGGAGTAAAGATGCCAAACACAGGTTAGTAACGTAGTACCAATAAAAGCACAAAACAGCAAAAAGTAATCCTTAATACTTATTGTAATCCAGGCTTAAGTGGAGAGTAGGGAAGATCCAGAAATCCTACCTACAAACAATCCTAAGCAAGGTGTGGTAGGAAGGAGGAGCCTTATATAGGCAGGTAACTTAAAGGTACAGGCCATAACCATGACAAATATCTTCTTTTTTTTGGCATTGGGAAGAGTATAGGTCTGAAAAATAGTTCTGAAATAATAGTGTGATTTCTTCCACTTTATTTTGAACTTTACCCTCTATGTTAATCAAACCTATTGTTTTCCTTTTTTAGTTCTATTGATCAAATTTTCTAGATATTTGCTTCCTTTATTACCAAATCTCTCAAAGTGTGCTGTGCTTTTAAAAAGAGCTTCCCTCTCTTTTTCTTTTAGCTTTATAATAAGCTACTCTATAGGGCAGCAGAGAATTTCTCCTGTTTATCTTGACCTTCTTTCATTATTCTAATTACATACGTTGTAATATCTGCTTTCAATGTAGCTTTTGCTGCTTCCCAGTAAGTATCTATATTACCATTATAATTTGAGTTGTTACATTTATACTCCTGCCATTTTGCTTTAAGAAACTCGACAAACTTTACTGGGTTATTCAAGTAACTAGGCATAAAGAAGGAGTTGTAATTAATTTTTTTAGGCTCCTTCAATATTAAAACTATAGGAGCATGATCTGATAATATAAATTCCAAAATCTTTATATCTTCGACTCTATTAATCAGTGTTTCTGATATCAAGAATAGATCTAACCGAGCTAAAGTATGATGTGTTTTAGATAGACAGGTATATTCTAAATTATTGGGATTTAAGAGTCTCCACACATCGCTCAAATTATATGAGTCTACAAAGGTTGAAAATATCTTTTTTTCATACTTTGTATTGCGTTTTGGATTTATTTTCCTATGATTTCCCCCCAATTTCCCTCTATCAAGGAGATAATCTGGCGTAATATTATAATCCCCCATAATTATTGTCTCATACATTGAAAATGTATCTATAATTTTGAAAATATTCCTCCAAAATGTCCAGTCTATTTTATTAGGGCCATATATAGTCCCAACAAAATATTCCCTACCATCTATGTTTATATGTATAAAAACATACCGACCTTCCTTGTCAATAATTTTTTGTTTAATTGTATAATTCAACTTTTGGTGTAGTAATATTGCTACCCCCTTGCCAATTTCACATTCAGACAATTCAGACAAGTGTGTTTCCTGGAGGCCTATGATATCCGCCTTTTTCCTACTCAAAAAATTCACAATAGATTTACATTTTATTGGGAAATTTATCCCCCCACGTTCCATGAAAACAATTTAACCATTATATTATTTTAGAAAAAGAAAAACAAAAAAAGGGGGAAAAACACGAAAATAAAAAAGGGAAGGAAGAAGAGGGGGGAGGGAGGAGAGAGGAGAAGAGGGAGACAAAAAAAAAAGAAAAAAGAAAGGGAATAAATAGGAGCTCCTAGAAACGCCTGAGTCTTCCCTTCCCTTGCTGTTCCTGTCTTCTTTAAACCTCCATACCCCTTCCAACTTACCATGTATACTTTCAGTAAGTTACTTGCTAAAAGATTACTCATCTCACTACCAATCCTTTTTTTACTTAACACTTCCCAATGCTAAATTCCTCTCTATCTCATAAGAAGAAAAAAAAAAAAGAGGTATATTATGCAAATAGTCATACACACCTAGAGGTTGTAATCTACTTTAACGTCCTAGAGAATAATACTCGAGATCCTTTCCCTTAATGCATAACCTAGCCTGTGAGGTCCCCACTTTTACCTATTGACAGTTATATTTATAGTCTAAGATTACCCTAAACATATATTTTTTAAATTAATTTCTATATATCGATCTGTGAAATATAAAACCTCCACACCTCTTTAATTTATGATATGTAATACAAAATAAGATTATCTGTACAATCCTCTGTGTATTCAAAACAATTATTAATCCTCCATATCTTCCTCTTTTGTCAATATACAACTCGTGCTAACCCCCCCCCCAAAAAAAAAAAAAAAAACCCTCTCAATTACAGTGCAAACATATTCACTTTAAGACAAAATCACCCACTTGTACAACCATTTTAAACATTATTTTGGAGTTATACCTTCCCCCTAATCCATGCCTCCTCCCCCCCCCCATGGCATAACGTGCTTGAATTATTATAGGGTTAACTTTTAATAAACTTTTCCATATATGTGGTACAAAAAAAAGGTATATTAAGCAAATAGTCATACACACCTAGAGGTTAAAATAACCCCCAATCTATCCTGAACTTAGCCCTGTTGTAATCTACTTTAACGTCCTAGAGAATAATATTCAAGATCCTTTCCCTTAATGCATACCCTGGCCTGTGGGGTCCCCACTTTTACCTATTGACAGTTATATCTATAGACTAAGATTACCCTAAAAATAAAAATTTATATTAATTTCTATATATCTATCTGTGAAATATAAAACACCCACACCTCTTTAATTATATGTAATAGATTGATTTTGGAGTCATAGGTATTTAGATTATCTTCACAGTATGAAATTCTTTGCTCCATTTCCTTAAGGCGGTCGTTTTGCCTCTTCATCTCCTCCATAATTGAGGCCAGTTTTGTGTTTATCTCTTCCATTTTGGGAAATATTAGAGCAGAAACTTGATTAGCGATGGTATTTGCCTCAGATTCTTCACCTTTATCCTCCAATATTGATGAACCAGAGATATTTATGTTCTTGTAGGGTTTTCTTTCCCCAGTTTTCTGTTTTGGTGACATTTTCTGGGACTTCAAGTATTTATCCATCCAAAACCTTTCCTTTATTAACTCACAAATACCAATTTATCAACTTGGTTGTTGTTAACTTTTAAGGAGGGTACAGGGAAAGCATGTCATAAAACCATAAGATATAGCTCTTTGTACTAAGATAAAAAAGTTTCAAGGAGAGCACCTTTTTAGAATAGGTTTATATTGATATTTATCCACAATCACTTAAACCAGGTGAGAATTAGAGACCCTACCCCCTCTGATTCCAAACCAGCCATTAATATGCAGTTTTTCAAAAGGTAAAATAGCTGGAGGCTTAAATTCAGTGTGATTGGCCACAAGAAGTCCCCCTCTCCTTTCTCTTTGCTGCAAAGAGCTTTACAGTAGAAAATGTAACTTTTACATGTGTTAATACAAATGTTAATACTTATAGTTGTACTTTCTGAAGCTTCTAAGTATCAAGCTGCTTTGTCTTATATCCCCAGTTTTTTATACTGCGCAGGCTTCACTATAAGCAGTAAAGTTAGTACACTTAATTGTGCTCACATAATCATTGCTTGGCTATTACTTAGTTAATATTTGTCAGAAAAAATTCTCACTGTCCAGGTATTACTGACAATATGTTACCATGCTCCGTTCTTCTTAAAGCAAAATGTTACACACAATCACAATAAATAGTGCAAGCAAAAGGATATAAAGGGTAAAGAATGATACCTTATTTCCTCCACTATTTGTATTTTCCTCAAGCACTCCTCTGCAGCCTGCAGTCTACTACCCTCACTGTGTTGGTTTACTCCACTGTGTTCTCATAGATTAATCTAGGCTTATTGCATCTAGTATGGAGTCTATGAATTTGTTATTATAACATCTTTATTCACAACTTGGGTTAATAGAGTTCCTAATAATGCGCCTCTCATTGTTTGATATACGGTAAGAATATCCCTTTATTTTTGAGAGGTTATCCCACACGCCCTTTTATCTCAGACATCGAAACTATCATCCAATCATTTAGTCACGTTAATCGAACCAATGAACAAACACCTGAAACTATCATTTACTATCTACTATGAGTGCTCGTTCTGTCATATAAAGCGTATTTGCTAAACAAACTAGAGCCGTATTATAATGACATATTATTTATGGGATTGAAACGACGATCATTTATCGTAGGTCAGGTTGATTATTACATGCATCTGTTGTTATTAAGCTGTTTCTATCATGAATCACACCCCCTTCACAAGCCATACAATCTAGTGCACATCATTACGCATGGTATTCTGACCAATTACAGGATTGATTTACATTTGATTGACAAGTCATGGTCAGACATGCGCAATAGGGTTTGTAAGACGCCAGCTACGATGTTGCCAATTTTAGCTACGCAAAACAAGCTTACTATTGTTACTTTTGAATATACCCCAGCCGTAATACAATCTGAGAAATATTACAATCTATCAGATCTGTACAATGCTTTTAGGTATGTCTTGTTATACAATCTTCCTAAACATTATATTTTGTGTTTTGTTTTAAAATAATGTTTCAAACTAATGTGTTTATGATCAAATAATGAATGGTGTTATTTTTATATCTGTTCTCAGTTTATGTTATGAAATTTCTGTTGATGAATTATATTGACAAATATGTGTAGATATATAGTTGTGCTTAATGAGAACCTGGTTATGTAACATGTTGATGTTCGATCCTCTCTGTCATTTACAATTTGATTGGCTATGAGGGCACCACCAATTAGTTCAGCACCTCCCTTCACCATGTGATATTTATTTTTTTAATTAGACTCATGGCATATATAGCAAGTGTTCTGTAAATGTTTTATGAAGCCTGATGAAACAGCCATTGGCTGAGAAACGCGTCACCTTTGATTTTAATATTTTAATAAAGTCATTTTCTACTTTGAACACTTGCTGCCTCCTTTCTGGGACCTGCCCCCCTGTGCTGAGGGTTCTTTTGGATTTTCCTGACTGCTGTTTGACCTCTGGACCATTGTTTTATCCTGAGTGCCTTTTACCAAGTCTGTTGGGTGACTGTATTGACCCCATCCTGCTATAATAGCATCAATGGAGATGCTACTACTATTGTGAGTACCATTCTTATTTCTGGTCTTTATTTACCATTGTCCCAACAATACTAGGCCATATAGGCACCTTGTGTCTCTTTTATCATTTTAATACAGACATCACACCTTATGCGGGAGGTTGGTCTTCTGGGTGACTGTAATAGATCCCAGACTGTCTCTACAGCACTGATTGAGGTGCTTTCATAAATGTGAGTTTACATCTTACACGCCTATCAATCTGCTTTGGATCAAACAATATTGGGCCATGTGGTGCATCTGTCTCCTCTTGTCTTTATAGCCTGAAGCTTGTTCGACTGTCCTAGGGGGGAGAGTCTCACCTGTTTTAAATAGAAATCCTAGCCGGAATCTCTAAGGCCGACTCATCAACCTGTTTAGAGCCTATGCCATCACTCTTGGCCGTGGCGTACTCCTGAAGCATCCAGTCCATCTTGCTTAGCGTCATTTGCTGACTTGCAGACCCAATCCTCTTCCGTGGGTTTGTTGACTTGCAGCCCCGCTGCTAGCTAGAGATTGCTTGCTTGCTGGTAAGCGCCTATTACATGACACCTTCCCTCTCCACCTTACTCTACAGTCGCGCCATTCCTCACACACCCTCCTGTGTGACGTGTGACGGCACCACTGTGCCACACCTCCCCTCCCAGTGTTGTCAGGTGGGGAATATTTCACATTGAGAGAGGAAATATAGTTGGGATTTAGACTGTTGAGTGCTTTATAAGTTAGGGTTAATACTTTAAATTGTATTCTGGAGTGTATGTGGAGCCAGTGTAGAGACTGGCAGAGCAACTGATGTAGATCGGCAACTTATGTGGATGAGTCTAGCAGAAGCATTCATAATAGATTGGAGGCAGGAGAGGCCGTGTTTTGGAAGGCCATTTAGAAGTAGATTGCAATAATCAATGCGTGACAAAATGAAGGAATGAATAAGTATTTTTGGAGTTTTTTGAGTAAGGAAAGGACGAATTCTGGAAATGTTGCATAGGTGTGAATGGAAGGATTAGGTAAGCACTTGTATATGTGGGTTGAATGTGAGTTCTGAGTCAAGTGTAACCCTAAGACAGCGGACCTGGGGTGAGGTATTGAGGATAGAGTCTCCAACCATCAGAGAAATGTCAGGTGTTGGATGTCTCGAAGAGGGGGTAATAAGAAGCAGCTCAGTTTTAGACGGATTGAGTTGGAGGTAAGTGTGAAGACATCCAAGAGCAAATTGCAGAGAGGCAGTTGGAAATATGGTTGAGTAAAGAGGGAGAGATATCAGGAGAGGAAAGATAGATTTGGGTATCATCAGCATATAAGTGGTACTGAAATCCAAAGGAGGCTATAGGTTTTCCAAGGGAGGATGTATAGAGAGAGAAAAGCAATGGACAGAAGACAGAGCCTTTTGGTACTCCAACTGAGAGAGGCATAGGATCACAAGATATGTTGGTAAAGGAAACTGAAAAAGAGCATTTTGGCAAACCAGGAGAGGGCTGTGTCTCAGGTGCCAAATTAATGTAGTATTTTTAGAAGGAGAGGATGGTCACCTGTGTCAAAGGCAGCGGACAGGTCAAGAAGAATTAGGATGGAGTAGTGGCCTTTTGCTTTTGCTGATAAAAGGTAATTTGTTACTTTAGTAAGAGTGGTTTCTGTTGAGTGTTTAGGGCGGAAACCAGATTGTAGTGGATCAAGTAAGGAATTAGTTGTGAGAAATGGAGTTATCTGATTATAGACGGAAACGATCGTTTGGGGTTGTCATGTTCCTTGTTCAGAGGAGAATTGCCTGGTATTTCAGGGCTGGAGTGACCATGTCGGCAGGATCAGACTGATATACTACAGGAAAGTTTTCCTCTGTGAAAAGCACAATTGGGCAGAAAGAAGCTACTACCAGGTGGCAACCGGGCCATAGAACAAGCTATTGATGCTGCTGTTCGTTCCTCGCAGACTGCTTCTCATTCTGTTTTGCATATGTAAATATGACCCTGGGGATAGTCTCCCTAAGGGTGATGGGGGAAACCAGACGTGGACTCCTTGCCCAATGTGCTTAGAGGGATATGACTGCACCTCACTGACAAGGCCCAAAGGAGGCCGAAACCATCGTCTGGGGTTGTCATGTTCCTTGTTCAGAGGAGAATTGCCTGGTATTTCGGGGCTGGACTGACCATGTCGGCGGGATCAGACTGATATACTACAGGAAATTTTTCCTCTGTGAAAAGCTCAATTGGGCAGAAAGAAGCTACTACCATGTGGCAATCGGGCCATAGAACAAGCTATTGATGCTGCTGTTCGTTCCTGGCAGACTGCTTCTCATTCTGTTTTGCATCTGATTATAGACTAGTCGTTCCAATAATTTTGAAGCAAAGGGAAGTAAGGAGACTAGTCAATAGTTAGAAGGGCTGGAGGGGTCAAGTGATGTTTTTTTTTTAGGATTGGTATGATTGATGCATGTTTAAAGGTATCAAGAAATGTGCCAGAGTTGAGGGATTGGTTAAAGAGATGATTTAGGGTAGCGGTTAGTGAAGCACAGAGAGCGGGAAGAAGTTGTGAAGGAATAGGGTCAAGTGAGCAGGCTGTGAGATGAGCCAATGATCAGAGTACAGAGACTTCGTCCTCTGTTACAAGAGGGAAGTAGCATAGAGTTTTGTTAATAGAAGGGGTGGGTAGGATTGCTGGGTTTGAGGGGTGTGAGCTGCAGATATATTTTCTAAAGGTGTCCATTTTATTTTTGAAGTTTTCAGCAATAATCAGAGCAGTGAGGTTTGTAGTGGGTGGGGGTGCAGGTGGACATAGAAGAGAGTTAAAGGTTGAGAACAGCTTTCTGGGGTTGAATGCATGAGATGATACAAGGGAGGAGAAATATACTTGTTTGGCCAGGCTGAACTCAGAGTTGTAAGACTTAAAGGGACAGTCTAGTCCAAAATAGACTTTCATGATTCAGATAGAGAATGTAATTTGAAACAATTTTCCAATTTACTTTTATCACCAATTTTGCTTTGTTCTCTAGCTGTTCCTAGTTGAAAGCTAAACCTAGGAGGTTCATATGCAAATTTCTTAGATCTTGAAGGCTGCCTCTTCTCTCAGGGCATTTTGACAGTTTTTCACCACTAGAGGGTATTAGTTCAGGTGTGTCATATAGATAACACTGTGCTTACGCACGTGGAGTTAAGGTGAGCCAGTTCTGATTGGCTAAAATGGATGTCTGTCAAAAGAACTGAAATAAGAGGGCAGTTTGCAAAGGGTTAGATACAAGATAATCACAGAGGAAAAAAAATGTATTTGTATAACTGTATTGATACACAATTTAACTAGGGAATAGGTAATAAAGGGATTATCTATCTTTTTAAACAATAACAATTCTGGTGTATACTGTCCCTTTAAGGATGAATTTATAATGCCGGAAATCAGCACATGTGCGTGATTTCCTCCACTGCCGTTCAGCAGCCCATGAACATCACTGAAGATATCTGGTTTGTTTGGTGTGCCATGGTTGCCATCAAGTGATTGATGTACGTCGAAGAGTGGAGGGTGCAACATTATCAAGTGTTGATTTTAGTGCCAAATTATACTGTAAAGCCACAAGGTTTGGGCAAGAGAGGGATGAAATGTTGGAGAGCAGAGGATTTAGTTGAGTGGAAAAGTCTGTGAGATCCAAGTCATTTAAATTGCTGCAAGGTAGCAGTTTTTTGGGGGCTTGCAAATATGTAGTAGCTAGAGTAAGAGAGAAAGTTAGTAGATGGTGATCAGAGAGAGGAAAGGGGAAGTTAAGGAAGTTGAAAATGGCACAGAGATTAGTGAAGACTAGGTAAATGGAGTTGCCTTCACAGTGGGTTTGAGATGTTGTCCACTGGGACAGGCCGAAAGTGGTGGTAAGGGATAGAAGTTTAGAGGCAGCAGACATGTTAGGATTATCAAGGGGTATGTTAAAGTCCCCTTAGATAAGAGAAGGGTCATTGCAAGAGAGAACATGTGGAAGCCAAGCTTCAAAGTGATCCAGAAATTGTGATACTGGGCCAGGGGGCCGATAGATAACTGCAACACAAAGAGCTACAGGGGAGAAGAGGCGTATAGCATGAACTTGAAAGATGAGAAGGAAAGAGAGGGGGTGAAGGAATGCAGTGAAAGGTACTGTGTGGAGACAGGAGAATTCCTACTTCCTACTCCCCCTCCTTGTTTGTCTCCTGGTCTGGGAGTGTGACTGAAGTGCAGGCCGCCATAGGACATAGAGGCTACAGCAGTTGTGTTAGAGGAGGAAAGCCAAGTTTCAGTGAGGCTAAAAGGTTAAGTGAACATGAAATAATAGGTTGTGAATAGATGTAAGCTTATTGCATACAGAGCATGAATTCCATAGGGCACAAGAGAATTGGGGTGTACTAACATGGGTGCAGTTAATGAGGTGTAGAGGGTTATATGGGCAATATGTATGATGTGTCATTTGGGGTAGTAAATTGAGGGAATCAGAGGGTGGACCTGGGTTAGGTGAGACATCCCCAGCTGCAAGAAGGAGAAATATGGTGAGCAAAAGGAGATGAGAATGTGTCTTATGCGAGTGTTAAGTTTAAGTTTAAATCAGTGAAGCATGGCTGGCTGAGGGATGTGAGAGGCATAGAGTTAATGTGTGTTGTAGAGGGGGAAGGTAACACTATCTAATAAAAAATATATAAAAACAAATATTGCAAAAAGATATGAGGTCTCAGGTGTTAGAAACAAAAAGGCAAGCAAAGGGCTTTAACATAGAGATACATACATATACATGTCTAAATATGTATGTGTATATATATATATATATATATATATATATATATATATATATATATATATATATATATGTTTATATGTCTTTATATGTGTATTTATGAATTTACAGACATATATACACATATAAACAAACAAATACACACATATACATATATAGAAATGCATTGGAGCCCTTTGCAGTCACGTAGATGAAAACATGAAAAAGCATATTTATGCAAGATTCATATTTAATAAAGTATTATACCATGTATTTACTGTAAATTATTCACATTCCAATTTTCATATATATATAGAAATATGTATTTATGAACAAATAAAACATATTTTACTATGTGAAGAACATTGGAATGTGAAATTTTAATATGTTCTTGTCGGGTTAGCTCACTTGAGAAAATGCCATCTTGTTTGCGCTAGAGTAGGGTTCTTTCCACTTCTTTGCTCCATTGATTTCTAGGGGCAAAGTCATTAATGCGGTCATGATATTCTTACTTTGGCTTTTTGCGTGCATCTGGTTAGTGCACAAGGGAAACATTTTGTCTTTCAACTTGTAATACGAGTTCTACCTGAAGCACGCAAAAAGCTTACTTGTGAGTTAGCGATCGAGCTGGAGCAATAAATGCCGATCCACTTGTAATCTGGCCCAAGGATGGGAGAGTGCATAGTGGAGGTGTTTTGCTAAAAATAGAAGTGTTTTATATATATATATATATATACACGAATATAACACCAACACACCCACCTCCTGCATCATACCACTACTGACTGGTCTGATACTACGAGTCAAGCGGTGGAACGCCTGAAATCCGGCTTGTATAACAGAGAGGTATACCTCAGGACCATTCGTATGCTAGCTAGCCTAATCACCTGGGGACTATGTGAGTAATATAGAAGCTATGTGCAGCTTGATGGTTGTAGTCCAGCTTTGAAGGACAGTACTAAACATCGTTAATGTCTGCTTACCTGTTATGCTCACTTTTTTACTTTTGATTTTGTTATGTATAATTTGTGCTTATCTGTTTAAGGTCACTAAGCCTATTCTAGTCATTAGCATATTTTCTTTTGGGATTCAATAAATATGAGATACTTATTTCAATAGATATCTGTGTGCAGTGATTCCTTCATTTAAAGTGACAGTAGCATGTGTCACTTTCCTATCCTGTCTATAGTCTGAGTATAATATATATACAGGGAGTGCAGAATTATTAGGCAAGTTGTATTTTTGAGGATTAATTTTATTATTGAACAACAACCATGTTCTCAATGAACCCAAAAAACTCATTAATATCAAAGCTGAATAGTTTTGGAAGTAGTTTTTAGTTTGTTTTTAGTTATAGCTATTTTAGGGGGATATCTGTGTGGTGCAGGTGACTATTACTGTGCATAATTATTAGGCAACTTAACAAAAAACAAATATATACCCATTTCAATTATTTATTTTTACCAGTGAAACCAATATAACATCTCAACATTCACAAATATACATTTCTGACATTCAAAAACAAAACAAAAACAAATCAGTGACCAATATAGCCAACTTTCTTTGCAAGGACACTCAAAAGCCTGCCATCCATGGATTCTGTCAGTGTTTTGATCTGTTCACCATCAACATTGCGTGCAGCAGCAACCACAGCCTCCCAGACACTGTTCAGAGAGGTGTACTGTTTTCCCTCCTTGTAAATCTCACATTTGATGATGGACCACAGGTTCTCAATGGGGTTCAGATCAGGTGAACAAGGAGGCCATGTCATTAGATTTTCTTCTTTTATACCCTTTCTTGCCAGCCACGCTGTGGAGTACTTGGACGCGTGTGATGGAGCATTGTCCTGCATGAAAATCATGTTTTTCTTGAAGGATGCAGACTTCTTCCTGTACCACTGCTTGAAGAAGGTGTCTTCCAGAAACTGGCAGTAGGACTGGGAGTTGAGCTTGACTCCATCCTCAACCCGAAAAGGCCCCACAAGCTCATCTTTGAGGATACCAGCCCAAACCAGTACTCCACCTCCACCTTGCTGGCGTCTGAGTCGGACTGGAGCTCTCTGCCCTTTACCAATCCAGCCATGGGCCCATCCATCTGGCCCATCAAGACTCACTCTCATTTCATCAGTCCATAAAACCTTAGAAAAATCAGTCTTGAGATATTTCTTGGCCCATCTTGACGTTTCAGCTTGTGTGTCTTGTTCAGTGGTGGTCGTCTTTCAACCTTTCTTACCTTGGCCATGTCTCTGAGTATTGCACACCTTGTGCTTTTGGGCACTCCAGTGATGTTGCAGCTCTGAAATATGGCCAAACTGGTGGCAAGTGGCATCTTGGCAGCTGCACGCTTGACTTTTCTCAGTTCATGGGCAGTTATTTTGCGCCTTGGTTTTTCCACACGCTTCTTGCGACCCTGTTGACTATTTTGAATGAAACGCTTGATTGTTCGATGATCACGCTTCAGAAGCTTTGCAATTTTAAGAGTGCTGCATCCCTCTGCAAGATATCTCACTATTTTTGACTTTTCTGAGCCTGTCAAGTCCTTCTTTTGACCCATTTTGCCAAAGGAAAGGAAGTTGCCTAATAATTATGCACACCTGATATAGGGTGTTGATGTCATTAGACCACACCCCTTCTCATTACAGAGATGCACATCACCTAATATGCTTAATTGGTAGTAGGCTTTCGAGCCTATACAGCTTGGAGTAAGACAACATGCATAAAGAGAATGATGTGGTCAAAATACTCATTTGCCTAATAATTCTGCACTCCCTGTATATATATATATATATATGTATATATATATATATACACACACACACACATCTGTCATAGGTAGGTGATTGCCATAAAGCAAGGGAAAAGGAGAGGCCCATGTTTTAAAGGAATGGATAACATGGGCAGATAGGAATCACCATAGCGACTAATTGCATCTGTTGAACTCTACAATACCTAGAAAGATCTTTTGGAAAGCAGTAAGCTTTCTCTTTCAAATTAATGGTTAATATCTAACCAGCAACCAAGTTATTATATTAACAATTGCAGATACCAGTGGTATTATTTAAAGAGGCTAGAGACCCACCATGTATGTAAGTGGTTTCATGTCTTTACAGCTGTCAAGTGATCATCATAGTTGTGACAGTCACTTGGCAGCAGTCAGCCTTGTATTATTTTGTTATGACAAAACACATAAATTATTACCTCTCTGAGCCAATAAAATGGTATGTTTTATGCTTTATGTCATTGTAAATTGTTTTTACCAAGCTAAATGAGTTTGAGCAGAATATGGACATGTACCTGTATATGTTGAAACAATGAACCACTGCTCTGTAAAATTAAAATGTTGCTTAGTTGAAAACATATCTGATTTTTTCTACAGTGCATTTATTATACATTTTATCTTCTATTTCTATTTTTTTTAGAAAAACATATTATGTATTTTGATATTTTGGGAAAGTGAGCAGATGCCAAAAGTGTGTGAAAAAAGGTCAAATGTTGCATCTTATTACTTAAACACCAATTAGAATTTCTAAAAGAAAGAAATTGGACAGTAAATTCCACAATCCATCTATTGTACTGAAACATTAAAACAAACAACCCCTAATGTTAAACATACATAGCAGATTCTTTATGATGAAAAAAAGGTATTTATGATAGTTAACTGATTTTGAGAGAAGCTTTAGTGTTACCAGTGTGACCCTAAAATGGGTTAGGAAATTACAATGCTGACTTTAATAATACGGTGATGCCTATATGAATAAAATATGTGAGATTAATTCAATACACAAAATACTGCTTGTGGCATGGTCTGTATACTAGTTTTAGTCTGTATACATGCATATACAAATACATGTATACATACATTTTCATTTTTTATAGTCTCAGCATATTTGATAGGGTTTTGGGCACAATAGTGTCAACATTTATACAATTACCCCAGTTTACAGATGAGTGAAGCAAAATGTGTGAAATTCCAATACCCTCCACTATCCACCCAACCAATTAAGCTTATAAACTCTACCAATTTTCAGGGAACATTGATCAGCTTGAATTATTATTTGATCAAAAATGTTAACAAATAGTTTTTTTATTTGGTGTTGTTTGATGTTTACCCAGTAATGCTAATATAGTTGATTAAGTTTGTAGGGTACAAATAATATTACATTACACCACACCCTTTGTGGTGGACCAAATACCTGACAATACAAACACACACAAAAAAAACTTCCAAACTACCATGCTCTCTCCTACTCTTATGATCACTCACCAGGCACTTGTATATTCCTAGGCTTTTATCTTTATATCGATGCACACCTACATAGTTTAAAATCCTTGCACACACATAAATATATTCTTTCACAGGGGATTTTCTTACCCTTACACAAGCCCCCAGATGTTCTTTTACTATTGAACCTACCAGGTGCTCTCCAACACACAGGTAGGTACAATGTAGGTTTCTTTATAAATATGCACACCCACCAAGTGTTCTCCCACTATTACACATATTAAGACATACTCCTCTCATAAAAATAATTCAAAATATGTTCCTACCATCAAACAAAGCCTTCTATATTCTACTACCCTCACAAAGTAATATACAACCATTTTCCCCTCTGTAAAAATGCCACTGTACTCATAGATTAAGTAAAATATTCCAACCATAAAAAGGGTATATTTAATTATGTTATGAAGTTCAGTTGTCGGTGAGTCAAAGTCTCTCTTAAAGGAGTGATCCCTTTATAGAGTTTAGTGAATCTTCCTTATTAGCCAGAATAATCATTTTAAGTACTTTATCAAAACAAATCCTTAAAACGATTAAAAAAAACCCCCAAAAAACGTTAAGGTTAATTTTTTTTACAAGTTAACTAAGTTACTCACATGGACTCACTTAATTAAAATCAATTACAGCCATATTAAAGACATAATTATAACATAGTAACATAATAGATGAGGTTGAAAGAAGACAGAAGTCAATCAAGTTCAACCTTTACAGATCCTACCTGATATGCAATAAAAGTTCCATTTAAGATAAACTTAATCCCATTAAAAAGGTGACTCATTTAACATAAACTATCATATGCCTGAATTCTGTTTTTGGCAGAAATGTATCTAAGCCATTTTTAAATGTATCTAAGGTATTGCATTCGCTGCCTCCTTAGGCAATGAGTTTCACAATTTGATTGCTTTTACAGTGAAAAAACATTTACATTTCTGGAGATTAAATCTCCTTTCCTCCAGCCTTAATTTTACTTGTATTAAACAGAGCTCCCTACAACTATGTATATGGGCCTTTAATATATTTATATAAAGTAATTATATCACCTCTCAAGTACCTTTTTTTTCTAGAGAAAACAGACCTAGTTTGGCTAACCTCTCTTCATAGTTTAAATTCTCCATTCCACTTATTAGTTTTGTGGCCCTTCTTTGGACTTTTTCTAACTCTGCAATGTCTTTTTTTGAGATTGCTCCCCAGAACTGCACTCCATACTCAAGGTGAAGTCTTACCAGGGATGACAGAATTATGCTTTCCTCCCTCCTATTAATGCCTCTTTTAATGCATGCTAGTATCTTATTAGCCTTAGAATCCATGCCCTGCATTGTTGACCCATTTTTAGGTTGATATCTTTAAGTACACCCAAATCCCTTTGCAACTCTGTTTTGCTAAGTCTAGACCCATTTAATAATAGGTTGCCTGCTTATTTTTACCTGTAGAACCTTACATTTCTTGTATTACATTTCATTTTCTATTTACTAGCCCATTCTTCCATTTTTTGTAAATACCATTGTAAAGCAATTTCATCCTGCAGTAATTCCATAGTTGATCATTTGTCTACTTTTTGTGTGTGTGCTATTCTATGTATTCCTTCTTGTTGCCACTATGTTCTCCATATGAAAAAAGTGATCAAAACATATTTTCCAAATGCCTATTTAAAAATGATTCAGTATTTCATTTGATGAAGATATTTTTGTTTAGAATTGCATACTGCTTAAAGTGTGCAAATGTAAAAAATATATAGTGGTAGGGTTAAATCATGTCTGCAGAGTAGTTTGACTTAGTAAACAGGTAACAGTGATTTCATATTTAGCTAGCTGAGAAAACCATTCTGCCCTTAGTCAGTTTACATTAATATTGGACCTAAAATTATGAATACATTTATTTACAGGCAATGTAATTTGCAGAGGAAATATGGCTTATATGATATATATTGTATAATATGGGACATTTCAGAGCATTACTTTATTTTTTAATCCCCTCAAAAAATAAAAAAGAGGATGAAAGCTGAAACGGTACCAGAAAAATAGTATGCAGTGTTCCTATTTACATGTAATTCTTCCCTCAGGGATTAAGTAAAAATTGACATGTAGCAAGATTATAAAAATATATACTAATGCACGTTAATGTTTCTACTAATAGAGGACACATTCATATGCAAGTACAGAAACAAAAGCATGCTCTTGAAATAAAAGTAGAATTTTTGCTACTTTATGATATCTTCAGACTTTTATCAATATGTTTCTCATGCATGGTTTAAAAAGGCATTATCAGGACCTGGATACATTTCCATTGAAGGAAAAAGAAAACAAAAGTTTTTCCACTGGAAACTTTGAGATTTGGATAAGTAAACATATGACCAACTTTTTTTTAACACAAAATAATACAATAATATTTTATATCAGTACTTAATATCCACTGAAAGATGGCACTGTGGTTCACAATGTAAAATTTTGTTAGAAACATTTTGCTATTTCCTCGAGGCCTGCCACCTTACTAGTGATCTTTAGATCAATCAATCAATCTTTTCCTTAGTCATCCTCTTGTTTTTCTTTGATCTAATAATTCTCTTTTATCTTTGTGTTCATGAATATGATTTTCATACATCTGAAGATTTCCCTTAATACGTTTTTTTTTTTAGTTTTAAATTGATTGCAGACAATCTTAAGGTGACATTTTATTTTCTCTTTGATCTAATTATAACTTGAGTAATTTTATAACCTAAGCTACTCTGTGATATCTTAAAGGGATACATCCCTGCAGGTTGCCAAATTATGTATTATTTTTCCTAGAATAAGATTAGGATTATAGTATTTTAAAGAACTGACCCGGAGACAAACTCTGCACTAATTGCTTTCCTGAAATAAAAGGATTAAACTGGAGCTGCCTAACATCTCCAATAGTCATACATGTGAAATCTAAAAAAGCTTTTCAGATTACTTGAAAAGTAATTTGTTTCCCTAAATTAATTAGTACTATGGCCTCCATTACATATAGAGCGTCGCCTGCAAAAGCCAGCGACGCCAGATTTTGCGCGATTTTGGTATCACATATACGGCAAAGCATACAAGTTATGCCCGTATATTTCACCCGTTGCTCGCAATTTTTACTCCCATAGGCTAACATGGGAACGCGTCGTAAATCGGTATCCAATATCCAGCGCAAGGCCTTACGTGGCAAAAATGGAGAAATCTTACTCCATTTTTACCTCGCCATAAAAGGCAGCCGTAGCAGGCCTTGCGCTGAGTATGGGAGCACCGTAACTCCATAAAATGCCTGCAAAAATAAACTAACACCTAACGCATGCGCAATGTCTATCTACCTGTCAACCACAATCCCCCACCGCAATAACTAATAAAGTCTATTAACCCCTAACCTGCCATAGCCCACACCGCAATAAACCTATTCTAGTATTAATCCCTAAACCGCCATAGCCCACACCGCAATAAACCTATTCTAGTATTAACCCCTAAACTGCCATAGCCCACACCGCAATAAACCTATTCTAGTATTAACCCCTAAATCGCCATAGCCCACATAGCCTATTAAATTTATTAACCCCTAATCTGCCGCCGCCAATGTCGCCGCCACTATAATAAAATTATTAATCCCTAAACCTAAGTCTAACCCTAAGTCTAACCCCCCTAACTTAAATATAATTTTAAATTATACGAAATTATTCCTATTTAAAACTAAATACTTACCTATAATATAAACCCTAAAATAGCTACAATATAATTAATATAATTAATAATTACATTGTAGCTATTTTAGGATTTATTTTACAGGCAACTTTGTATTTATTTTAATTAGGTACAATAGCTATTAAATAGTTAATAACTATTTAATACCTACCTAGTTAAAATAACTACAAATTTACCTGTAAAATAAATCCTAACCTAAGTTACAATTATACCTAAAACTACACTATCATCAAATTAATTAAAAAAATTAACTAAAATTACCTAAAATTAAATACAATTACATAAAATAAACTATAGTACAGAAACAAACAAACACTAAATTACAGAAAATAAAAAAAAATTACAAGAAGTTTAAACTAATTACACCTAATCTAACCCCCCTAATAAAATAAAAAGCCCCGCAAAATAATAAAATTCCCTACCCTATACTAAATTACAAATAGCCCTTAAAAGGGCTTTTTGCGGGGCATTACCCCAAAGTAATCAGCTCTTTTACCTGTAAAAAAAGAAATACAACCCCCCAACATTAAAACCCACCACCAACACCCAACCTTACTCTAAAAAAAACACTACCCCCTTGAAGATCACCCTACCTTGAGCCATCTTCACCCAGCCGGGCAGAAGTCTTCATCCGATCCGGGCAGAAGAGGTCCTCCAGCCGGGCAGAAGTCTTCATCCAAGCGGCATCTTCTATCTTCTTCCATCCGACGAGGAGCGGCTCCATCTTGAAGACATCCGACGTGGAGCATCCTTCCTGGCCGATGGACTAACGACGAATGAAGGTTCCTTTAAATGTCGTCATCCAAGATGACGTCCCTTGAATTCTGATTGGCTGATAGAATTCTATCAGCCAATCGGAATTAAGGTAGGAAAAATCCTATTGGCTGATGCAATCAGCCAATTCGATTGAAGTTCAATCTGATTGGATGATCCAATCAGCCAATAGGATTGAGCTCGCATTCTATTGGCTGTTCCAATCAGTCAATAGAATGTGATGTCTATCCGATTGACTGATTGCATCAGCCAATAGGATTTTTCCTACCTTAAGTTAGGTGATCTAGAATCACAATGGAGAGAAAGCAGCTAATAAATATAAAGGAAAGCTGACTAACTTGAAGGCTAACTGCCTGATAATGTAAAAAAAGGAGAGAAACAGAGATCCCACAACAGCACTCTAGTCTAATTAAAACTGATTTTAATCACTTAGGGAGATACCCCTAATAAAAGTGAATACAGACTCTATCGTTATGATAAGTACGATAAGTAGAATTTACAAAAAAAAAAAATGCAAGTATGTGTGACAATACTAAAATATATAAAGAACATCAAAACATCAGATAGAGCTCAGGTTAGGCAGACATTCTAATGAAAAACACTATAGTGCAAATAAAAATTATAGGGGCCACTAAGGACGATAATAATTATCCACAATGTCCGTATCATCCAAGAAAGTCCCGTGTCCCGTGAGCTCAGGGATAATACACTTGTCCAAAGATTAGTGGCCACAGTCCTTAAAGTTAAACCTTTGGAAATAATCCGTCTGACTTGATTGAAGAAAGTACTTCCGACGCTGAAAAGATAAGCATGTGAGTTCTGCTACCAAGAGCCAAAGTTTAACATAATCGCTGATCTAATACCTGCTTGTGTAAATTGAATAGAGAGGAGTGTGCAAATCTCATACGCAGTTGGTAGCCGAGTGACTTCGGTCAATCCTAGCCACAGAGAAATCGGGAAGTCTTGCCCGATGCCTGCTCCTTCAAGTACTAAACACAAATTGCGGTACGTAATCTTAGCCAGTGAAAAATAGACACATGCTTCCCTTCAACACTATGGAGGTAGTAGGATTAGTCCATATGGAGACTCTTATTTGATGTCTGTGTCCTCAAAAGTGAGAAAAGCCAACGTACGTTTCACCAAGAATTGTCTTCATCCGGGCATAACTGCCTGATAATGGTTTTCAACATAAGATGAACATTTAAAAAAACATACTCTCTTAAAATTGGATTGGGACAAAATAAACTAACATTTTGTGGAAGGGAAAATATAACAAATAACATGGGAAAGTACAGAGTACATTTAAAAAATGTCCACAATAACTAGCCAGTAACTTTACTCTTGTTGGTGGTAATTACTAAGAATTTGGTCAAAGACAATAAAATAAATAAATACTAACATTAAAGGGACATAATACCCATATGCAAAATCACTTGAAATTGATGCACCATAACGGTAAAAAGCTGACAAGAAATTATCACCTCAACATATGCATGTAAAAAAAGAAGATATTTTACAGCAAAAGTTCTTCAGCTTACAATAGTAAATACTCTGTAAACAGTTATGCATTAGCTACTATCAGCTGCATGTTGAAAAATAAACAATCAGCTTCATTGGTGCTGATGTCACAATTTGCTTTACTGTGATCTCCTGAAATTCCACTGTGAGATTCCATAGTAAACTTCATTAAACTAAGGAGGGAAATAACATGACTGTGCCTGAACATGCTGCACATGCCTGATGCACACTCCTTTGCAAGTCCTGGACTAGCATCCTGACTGGCTTCTTAAAGTCCCTTTATAATGCAACTGATGAAATTTTGAGGTCAAATATCTAAATTTTTACATAGAGGTGTTTATGTGACACTTTATAGTCATCATTTTATGCATAAGAGGCATCAATTTCAAATACTTCAGTGTTTGGGTTTTAATCATCAATAGGAACTATCAAGGAAAAAAGACAATCATAATACCACACTTTCCATTTAAATAATTAACCCCTTCAGGACTGGGAATTTTAGAGGAAAAACATGCCTAACATAGTGGAGAATATTTAACTTTTTTTTTATATCACTCCATTTAAACAGAATTAGATTTTTATTCTTTTTATTTACCTATCAAAAAAACAAAACAATATATATATAACAACCCAAAGTATTGTTCTAGGCTCATTTTGGTATATTTCATGCCATCATTTGACTGCTAAATGCCGTCATATTAAAAAACACTTTTTAAACTTTTCACAAACTTTAGGTTTTTCACAGAAATGTTTGACATACAATTACTGCAGTCATAAGACAAATAGCAGAAATGACAGACATGCATGGCTTTGCCATTGATTTTTAGTAACAAAAGGCCACTAACTGCAGCTACGCACCACACTTCTAATATTCCTGAAAGTGAATGGGGTTAATCAGATAACTTTTAAGGTTTATTTTCGCTGTAGTGTTGAGATTATATTTAAATATTATTATTTATTTTTTATTTATTTATTTATTTATTTATTTATTTATTTAGTGTAGGCATTTCTCCTCAACCAGCCACTTTCCTGATCCCCCCCAAACAGATCTCTTATTATCTATTTTTATTTGCTGTAGTGTTGTGGTATTGAAATTCAAACCTCCCCCCTTCCTGACCCATTTCTGTAGCACAGAGAACCAATCCCTCCTGACCCTCACAGCACCATTGCAAGCCGATGTAGACACAGAGTGTCCCTTTCTGCATCGACAATCTGCTGTGATATGGTAAAAGAAGAATGATCCATTCTTCATTACAATATGAAGGCAGGTGCCTTCTGCCTCTGGATTCAGTCTTGGTTGTCAAAGGTTGGATGTAGGTACTACACCAACTGGGTATGCTGAGCAAACTACCTATGTCCATTAGGCTTAAGTGGTTAAACACAATGAAAAAATGAGGTAATACATGATAATAAGCTCTATTTATAAAAGGGCTAGATGGTCAAATTTGCCAACATAAAAAAAAAAGTTAAAACAAAGGCATGGCCAAGGAAGAAGCTTATCTATCTATCTATCTATCTATCTATCTATCTATCTATCTATCTATCGATTAGACATTTGCAGTTTGGTTGGGTCAAAATTTTTGTACCAAATATTCAGGGAAATTTGTTTCCCCAGATATTCAGTGGCTGTACTTTTCATTATTTGTTTAGTTTAAAATGAAACAAATACTGAATATTCTTTAATTATTTACATTACAGTACAGCTGGAAAAAAATGTACTTAAAATACTTGCCTACACATACTGGAAGGCACACTAACCAGCTTTGTTTCATGTCAGAGCCTGGCCCATGCTAACTAAAGGCTTTGCACACTCTGTTCCTATGTATCTATCTATCTTTCTGTCTATCTATGAACCAAAATGAAGAGGTAAACAATGGTCTAGTAGACTTGCAGTTAAAACTTTCAAAAGCTTTATTTTCCCATACAATCATAAGGGGCTTACACCAGTTCACACCCCTCAAACGTCATCCAACGTGTTTCCTGCCGCTACACAGCACTTTGTCAGGGATAACAACAGCTGATTTACACCTTCCTTTAATAGGCACAGCACATTCATTCATCTTAAAGAAACAGTACATTCACATGGTGCATAAAGAAAAAATATGTATAAAGTTAAAACTAAATGTTATGCTAGCAATCTGAGTGTGATACCATCTAACAAATATATCCACATATTAAGTATTTATACAGATATAAATATGGATATAAATGTATACATAAGACGTGGGGGAATGTTACACTTAAGAATGATATACTTAGGAATTTGTAAACTATATAATAAGATAAGATATATCGAGGGACTTCAAAATTTCAACAGAATTCTAGCTAGGCTTAAGCAGAATTTACTAGTAAAAATCAATAGTAATATCAGTCAACATTATATACCAATATATGTTATTAAACATCTTACATATCTTTCTCATATCTTATCTTGGATGTCCTCTCACTACCTTAAGATAAATCTCTCCAAAACTCCTTATTTTCCCCCCTTCTTCCAATATCTCCACCCCCCGATTTTCTATAACTGTTGATAATTCCATCATTACCCCTACCCCGCATGCCCAATGTCTTGGGGTCAAACTTGACTCAGACCTCTCATTCACCCCTCACATTCAGTCCTTGGCTAAAGCCTGCCGCTTCCACATTAAAAACATCTCTAAAATTAGACATTTCCTTACACAAGACAAAACTAAGATTTTAATCCACTCTCTCATCCTGTCCTGCCTTGATTACTGCAACTCCGTCCTCTCTGGTCTACCTAGCTGCTGCACAGCTCCTTTACAATCTATTATGAATGCCTCTGCCAGGCTCATCTTCCTTACACATCGCTCTTCATCTGCTGCACCTCTCTGCCAATCCCTTCACTGGCTTCCTCTTGCCTCTAGGATTAAACACAAAATCCTCACTCTGACATACAAAGCCCTCAACTGCACTGCTTCCCCCTACATTTCAGAACTTGTCTCTAGATACTCTCCCTCCCGTCCCCTTCGATCGGCTCACAATCTCCTCCTCTCCTCCTCTCTTGTTACTTCCTCACATTCCCATTTACAGGACTTCTCCAGGCTGGCCCCCATCTTGTGAAACTCCATGCCTCGCTCTACAAGACTCTACCCCTAGCTTTAACAGCTTCAAGCACTCCCTAAAGACTCAACTATTCAGGGATACATACAACCTACACTAACCTTTCCTACTCCATTGCTTTCCCCTTGAACCTCTTAGAATGTAATCCTAAGAGCCCAGCTGTTTGCAGATCGCCTTCCTAAGAGCCGACTACAACAGTGAAACTCTCGGCAGGGCCCTCTACCCACTTGATCCCTACAAAAGGTATTCTGTATACCGACTATGTTTACAGCTCTGAGGAATCTGTTGGCGCTCTACAAATACCTGATAATTATAATAATAATAATATATATGATAATATGAAAAGTGTATGATTAGTAACAAGTTATAAATACACTGTGTGCAGAATTATTAGGCAAATGAGTATTTTGACCACATCATCCTCTTTATGCATGTTGTCTTACTCCAAGCTGTATAGGCTTGAAAGATTACTACCAATTAAGCATATTAAGTGATGTGCATCTCTGTCATGAGAAGGGGTGTGGTCTAATGACATCAACACCCTATATCAGGTGTGCATAATTATTAGACAACTTCCTTTCCTTTGGCAAAATGGGTCAAAAGAAGGACTTGACAGGCTCAGAAAAGTAAAAAATAGTGAGATATCTTGCAGAGGGATGCAGCACTCTTAAAACTGCAAAGCTTCTGAAGCGTGATCATCGAACAATCAAGCGTTTCATTCAAAATAGTCAACAGGGTCGCAAGAAGCGTGTGGAAAAACCAAGGCGCAAAATAACTGCCCATGAACTGAGAAAAGTCAAGCGTGCAGCTGCCAAGATGCCACTTGCCACCAGTTTGGCCATATTTCAGAGCTGCAACATCACTGGAGAGCCCAAAAGCACAAGGTGTGCAACACTCAGAGACATGGCCAAGGTAAGAAAGGCTGAAAGACGACCACCACTGAACAAGACACACAAGCTGAAACGTCAAGACTGGGCCAAGAAATATCTCAAGACTGATTTTTCTAAGGTTTTATGGACTGATGAAATGAGAGTGAGTCTTGATGGGCCAGATGGATGGGCCCGTGGCTGGATTGGTAAAGGGCAGAGAGCTCCAGTCCGACTCAGACGCCAGCAAGGTGGAGGTGGAGTACTGGTTTGGGCTGGTATCATCAAAGATGAGCTTGTGGGGCCTTTTCGGGTTGAGGATGGAGTCAAGCTCAACTCCCAGTCCTACTGCCAGTTTCTGGAAGACACCTTCTTCAAGCAGTGGTACAGGAAGAAGTCTGCATCCTTCAAGAAAAACATGATTTTCATGCAGGACAATGCTCCATCACACGCGTCCAAGTACTCCACAGCGTGGCTGGCAAGAAAGGGTATAAAAGAAGAAAATCTAATGACATGGCCTCCTTGTTCACCTGATCTGAACCCCATTGAGAACCTGTGGTCCATCATCAAATGTGAGATTTACAAGGAGGGAAAACAGTACACCTCTCTGAACAGTGTCTGGGAGGCTGTGGTTGCTGCTGCACGCAATGTTGATGGTGAACAGATCAAAACACTGACAGAATCCATGGATGGCAGGCTTTTGAGTGTCCTTGCAAAGAAAGGTGGCTATATTGTTCACTGATTTGTTTTTGTTTTGTTTTTGAATGTCAGAAATGTATATTTGTGAATGTTGAGATGTTATATTGGTTTCACTGGTAAAAATAAATAATTGAAATGGGTATATATTTGTTTTTTGTTAAGTTGCCTAATAATTATGCACAGTAATAGTCACCTGCACACACAGATATCCCCCTAAAATAGCTATAACTAAAAACAAACTAAAAACTACTTCCAAAACTATTCAGCTTTGATATTAATGAGTTTTTTGGGTTCATTGAGAACATGGTTGTTGTTCAATAATAAAATTAATCCTCAAAAATACAACTTGCCTAATAATTCTGCACTCCCTGTAAATCCAAATAAATTGTTACCTTTTTCATAAATATATACAGTATACATTTTGGGTGGTTGTGAGATGTGTCAGATATGAATATCATTCTAGAAGAAGTCTATCATTGATGAAAGGAATATCAACACCTTCATTTTTACACAGATGTATAGACCAAGTTCTAACATTATATTACATTTATTAGACTCTTAGTCTATATTATATCAATCAGTATGTTCCTAACATACAATAAGTACTGTCTTTATAAACCTTTTTTATCAGAAGAAAATGTTCTTTTTTATAGTATATATACTGTACATAAGAAAATTGGAATATATAGTCTCAGAACAGTGTGATTACATTATGATACTTTGTTTCCATTTTTATTTATATTTTTATTTTTATTTTTATTTTAATGCTTATTCTAATTACCAGTGAATAATTTCCCATCTGATATCTCATTAATTCCAAGTGGGCTACCTGTAGATCCAATAAACCTCTTTTCTGTCTAGGGCTAGTTCTCTATCCCCACCTATATTTAATTAAGGTACCTGATCCATTGCTTGAAAAGAAAATAAGGAATTAATATAATATAATTCTTCTTTATCATACAACATGTCTCTTCTATGTACTGCAAAGTGTCTAGCCACTGGAGTTCTTGGTATTTCAAGAGGTGTTCCCTAATTTTGTCCTTCAGCATTTGTGTGGTTCTACCTGTATATTGACCATGGCAATATTTACAAGTAACTAAGTATATCACAAACCTAGAGTTGCAATTAAGATGTTGGTTTATCGCAAATTCTTTCTGAGTAACTGTGGAGAGAAACTTGTCCCCCTTCTTGATATAGCCACATGATTTGCAGGGTGTACCACCGCATCTATAATTGCCATTCTTTTTCTTAAACCACCTCATCCCCTCTGGTACAGGTTTGTTTGAAAAATCCCTTTTCAGATTGTTCTCAATGGTTTCTGCTTTTCTTGATACACATCTAACCCCTTAATCTATCACTTCTTTTAGTTTCTAATAATTTTTCATTATAGGTATATACATCTGAATTATGTCACAAATTTCCATATATTGTTTACTATATCTTGTGGAGAACGTAAGAATATTTTGTTCACAATTACCTATTCTATTCTTCTTTTGTTTGTCTTCTAGTAATAATTTTCTATCCATAGATTGGACTTTTTCCATAGTTTTAATCAAATCTCTTTCATTATAATCTCTCTTGATTAATCTTTTCTTAAGATCATTCGCTTGTGTATGATATTTACTCTCCCTTGTACAATTTCTCCTTAGGTGTATAAATTGACCGTTAGGAATACCCTTTTACACACAATTCTGCTCTGAGTATGGTATTTTCAGATATTTTCTTCCTATAGACCTCTGTTTCAATGTCACCTTTCTCTGAGTCTCCTCTGATCTTTAGATCTAGATAATCTACCTCTATCTGTGAACTCAAATATGTAAATCTTAAATTCTTCTCATTATCATTAAGATATTGGGCGAAATCTTCTATTTTTTATTACTACCCTTCCAGATAATCAGAAGGTCATCAATGAACCTAGTATAAAACTGGATATTCTCTTCATAGGGATTATTTTTCTATAAAATCTTATTCAGTTCAAAGTAACCAAGATATAAATTTGCATATGAGGGGGCAAATTTTGCCCCCATTGCTGTTTATATTCATACCTGAGAAATCTCACTACCACCCTAAATGTATATACTGTATATATATTTATGAATAAGGTAGGGATTTATTTGGATTTATTTATAACTTGTTACTAATCATCCACTATTCATATTATCATATATATAAGATGTTCCACAAGTGTACACCGTGCACCAGCATTTTAAACACAGCACTTGCTCAGAGAGCCTAAGGAGCTTGTACCATCTGGTAATGACTCAATTACCTTGCTGACATGATAAAAGCAACAGTGATGATCTGAGCAGCTGCATTATTTAAAATGTGGGGGTAGTGACAATATCCAGCTATGCTTCACATGCACATGCAGAGAAAAATGTTAACACTAAAACAGTGATAACTTTTACTAGAAGCATTTGTGTCAATGCATGTATATTGCAAATATGTTTCTATTCAAATATGTAATTAATTTATGTGTATTTAAATTTTGACTGGACTGTCCCTTTAAGCCATTTTGAAATGGTCCTTATGACAAAGTAGCAATAATGATGACTATTATTAAACATATAATTTCAGCTAAATACCCTGCTAAAATAGATCTGCATTTTGGTATAGTCTTATAGAACACCAGTTATCTACTATCAAGTAAGAAACAATGAGTAAGCTGAAAAGATCATGCATTCAAGGTATTGGTGGAATGCTGTGTAGCAACAGGTAGCAATCTTCACTAAATAGTAGTGGGTTGGGTATGATATGGTCACAATAGCATTTGATCTTTTCTCTGACTTAAAGACTATCATTTAAAAACCTGCCTAACTAAGCTCCAGTTTATGGTCACTAAAGGTAAAAGTTTTCAGAAAAAAAATGATCAGTTAATTATCTTATTCCTCTCTAACCTTTTTTTTATAAAATATGTCTCGATTTACAACTATGGGGCCGATTTATCAAGGGCTGAATGGCCCCTGATGCCCCTGTTTCCGCGCAAGCCTTCAGGCTCGCCAGAAACAGCAGTTAAGAAGCAGCGGTCTTAAGACCGCTGCTCCTTAACTAGGCCGCCACCTCTGAGGCTGCAGACAGCAATCAATCCGATCAGATACAATCTGGTTGATTGACACCCCCTGCTAGCGGCCGATTGGCCGCGAATCTACAGGGGGCAGCATTGCACAAGCAATTCACCAGAACTGCTTGCTCAATGTTAAATGCCGACAGCTTATGCTGTCTGCATTCAGCAATTTTGGACGGACATAATTCGCTACAGCAGATAATCCCCGCCCGCCGTTTGGTAAATCGGCCCCAATGTGTCACTTTCCCTATTTGCAGGATTGGCTGTCATTTATCATTGAAGGTGGCAATTTTACCAATATTTTTACTTCAGTCCATTCACTACTATAGACAATAAGTTAGGTGATCTAGAATCACAATGGAGAGAAAGCAGCTAATAAATGTAAAGGAAAGCTGACTAACTTGAAGGCTAACTGCCTGATAATGTAAAAAAAGGAGAGAAACAGAGATCCCACAACAGCACTCTAGTCTAATTAAACCTGATTTTAATCACTTAGGAAGATACCCCTAATAACAGTGAATACAGACTCTATCATTATGATAAGTACAATAAGTAGAATTTACAAAAAAAAAATGCAAGTATGTGTGACAATACTAAAATATATAAAGAACATCAAAACATCAGATAGAGCTCAAGTTAGGCAGACATTCTAATGAAAAACACTATAGTGCAAATAAAAAGGATAGGGCCCACTAAGGACAATAATACTTATCCACAATGTCCGTATCATCCAAGAAAGTCCCGTGTCCCGTGAGCTCAGGGATAATACACTTAGTGGCCACAGTCCTTAAAGTTAAACCTTTAGAAATAATCCATCCAACTTGATTGAAGAAAGTCCTTCCGACGCCGAAAAGATAAGCATGTGAGTTCTGCTACCAAGAGCCGGAGTCTAACATAATCACTGAACTAATACCCACTTGTGTAAATTGAATAGAGAGGAGTGTGCAAATCTCATACGCAGTCGGTAGCCGAGTCACCTCGGTCAATCCTAGCCACGGAGAAATTGTGAAGTCTTGCCTGATGCCTGCTCCTTCAAGTACTAAACACAAATTGTGGTACGTAATCTCAGCCAGTGAAAAATAGACACATGCTTCCCTTCAACACTATGGAGGTAGTAGGATTAGTCCATATGGAGACTCTTATTTTATGTCCGTGTCCTCAAAAGTGAGAAAAGCAAACGTACGTTTCACCAAAAATTGGCTTCATCCGGGCATAACTGCCTGATAATGGTTGATTATTTTCAACATAAGATGAACATTTCAAAAACATACTCTCTTAAAATTGGATTGGGACAAAATAAACTAACATTTTGTGGAAGGGAAAAATATAACAAATAACATGGGAAAGTACAGAGTACATTTAAAAAATGTCCACAATAACTAGCCAGTAACTTTACTCTTGTTGGTGGTAATTACTGACAATTTGGTCAAAGACAATAAAATAAATAAATACTAACATTAAAGGGACATAATACCCATATGCAAAATCACTTGAAATTGATGCACCATAACGGTAAAAAGCTGACAAGAAATTATCACCTCAACATATACATGTAAAAAAGGAAGCTATTTTACAGCAAAATTTCTTCAACTTACAATAGTAAATGCTCTGTAAACAGTTATGCATTAGCTACTATCAGCTGCATGCTGAAAAATAAACAATCAGCTTCATTGGTGCTGATGTCACAATTTGCTTTACTGTGATCTCCTGAAATTCCACTGTGAGATTCCATAGTAAACTTAATTAAACTAAGGAGGGAAATAACATGACTGTGCCTGAACATGCTGCACATGCCTGATGCACACTCCTTTGCAAGTCCTGGGACTAGCATCCTGACTGGCTTCTTAAAGTCCCTTTACAATGCTAGTGATGAAATTTTGAGGTCAAATACCTTCAATTTTACATAGAGGTGTTTATGTGACACTTTATAGTCATCATTTTATGCATAAGAGGCATCAATTTCAAATACTTCAGTTTTGGGTGTTAAGCTGGCGTTAATCTTAAACATCAATAGGAACTATCAAGGAAAAAAGACAATCATAATACCACACTTTCTATTTAAATGTTTAACCCCTTCAGGACTGGGAATTTTAGAGGAAAAACATGCCTAACATACTGGGGAATATTTAGCTTTTTTTTTTCTATCACTCCATTTAAACAGAAATAGAGTATATATATATATATATATATATATATATATATATATATATATATATATATATATATATATATATATATATATATATATATATTATATTATATTATATATATATATATATATATATATATATATATATATATATATATACCGTATTATTCGCACCATAAGACACACCTGACCATAAGATGCACCTAGTTTTTAGAGGAGGAAAACAAGAAAAAACCCTAAACCCTAACCCTAATAACCCTAACCCCAACATTTGCAGTTCGATTGGGTCAATATTTTTGTACCAAATATTCAGGGAAATTTGTTTCCCCGGATATTCATTGGCTGTACTTTTCATTATTTGTTTAGTTTAAAATGAAACAAATACTGAATATTCTTTAATTATTTACATTACAGTACAGCTGGAAAAAAAATCTCCTGTACTTAAAATACTTGCCTACACATACCGGAAGGCACACTAACCAGCTTTGTTTCATGTCAGAGCCTAGCCCATGCTAACTAAAGGCTTTGCACACTGTGTTCCTAGTTATCTATCTATCTTTCTGTCTATCTATGAACAAAAATGACGAGGTAAATAACGGTCCAGTAGACTTGCAGTTAAAACTTTCAAAAACTTTATTTTCCAATACAATCATATGGGGCTTACACCAGTCCAGAGTCCACACTCCTCAACCATCATCTGATGCGTTTCCTGACGCTACACGGCATTTCATCAGGGATAACAACAGCTGATTTACACCTTCGTTTAATAGACACAGCACATTCATTCATCTTAAAGAAACAGTACATTCACATGGTGCTTAAAGGAAAAACGTATAAAGTTAAAACTAAATGTTATACTAGCAGTCTGAGTGCGATACCATCTAACATATATATCCACATATTAAGTATTTATACAGATGTAAATATGGATATAAATGTATACATAAGACGTGGGGGAATATTACACTTAAGAATGATATACTTAATAATTTGTAAACTATATAATAAGATAAGATACATCGAGGGACTTTCAACAGAATTCTAACTAGGTTTAAGCAGAATTTACTAGTAAAAATCAATAGTGATATCAGTCCTCTCACTACCTTAAGCTAAATCTCTCCAAAACTGAACTCCTTATTTCCCCCCCTTCTTCTAATATCTCCAATTTTCTATAACTGTTGATAATTCCATCATTACCCCTACCCCACATGCCCTATGTCTCGGGGTCAAACTTGACTCAGACCTCTTATTCACTCCTCACATTCAGTCCTTGGCTAAAGCCTGCCACTTCCACATTAAAAACATCTCTAAAATTAGACATTTCTTTACACAAGACACAACTAAGATTTTAATCCACTCTCTCATCCTTTCCTGCCTTGACTACTGCAACTCTGTCCTCTCTGGTCTACCTAGCTGCTGCATAGCTCCTTTACAATCCATTATGAATGCCTCTGCCAGGCTCATCTTGCTTACACTTCGCTCTTCATCTGCTGCACCTCTCTGCCAATCCCTTCACTGGCTTCCTCTTGCCTCTAGGATTAAACACAAAATCCTCATTCTGACATACAAAGCCCTCAACTGCACTGCTTCCCCCTACATTTCAGAACTTGTCTCTAGATACTCTCCCTCCTGTCCCCTTCGATCTGCTCATGATCTCCTCCTCTCCTCCTCTCTTGTTACTTCCTCACATTCCCATTTACAGGACTTCTCCAGACTGGCCCCCTAGCTTTAACACCTTCAAGCACTCCCTAAACACTCTACTATTCAGGGATGCATACAACCTACACTAACCTTTCCTACTCCATTGCTTTCCCCTTAGTCCCTTAGAATGTAAGCCTAAGAGCCCAGCTGTTTGCAGATGGCCTTCATAAGAGCCGACTACAACAGTGAAACTCTCGGCAGGGCCCTCTAGCCACCTGATCCCTACAAAAGTTATCCTGTATACCGACTATGTTTACAGCTCTGCGGAATCTGTTGGCACTCTACAAATACCTGATAATGATAATAATAATAATATATATGATAATATGAAAAGTGTATGATTAGTAACAAGTTATAAATAAATCCAAATAAAGTGTTACCTTTTTCATAAATATATACAGTATATACATTTAGGGCGGTAGTGAGATTTCTCAGATATGAATATTATTCTCTATCATCGATGAAAGGAATATCAACACCTTCATTTTTACACAGATGTATAGACCAAGTTCTAACATTATATTACATTTGTTAGACTCTTAGTCTATATTACATCTATCTTTATGCTCCTAACATTCAATAAGTAATGTCTTTATAAACCTTTTTTGTCAGAAGCAAATTTTCTTTTTTTCTAGTATATATACATAAGAATAGTGGAATATATAGTTTTAGAACAGTGTGATTACTTTATGATACTTTGTTTCCATTTTTATTTATATTTTTATTTTTATTTTAATGCTTATTCTAATTAAAAGTGAATAATTTCACATCTGATATCTCATTAATTCCAAGTGGGCTACCTGTTTTTTAGGGTATAGATCCAATAAACCTCTTTTCTGTCTAGGGCTAGTTCTCTATCCCCACCTATAATTGATTAAGGTACCTGATCCATTGCTTGAAAAGAAAATAAGGAATTAATATAATCCAATTCTTCTTTATTAAACAACATGCCTCTTCTATGTACTGAAAAGTGTCTAGCCACTGGAGTTCTTGGTATTTCACTTTCTAGGGACAAGAGGTGTTCCCTAATTTTGTCCTTCAACATCCATGTGGTTCTACCTGTATATTGACCATGGCAATATTTACAAGTAACTAAGTATATCACAAACCTAGAGTTGCAATTAAGATGTTGGTTTATCGCAAAATCTTTCTGAGTAACTGTGGAGACAAACTTGTCTCCCTTCTTGATATAGCCACATGATTTGCAGGGTGTACCATCGCATCTATAATTGCCATTCTTTTTCTTAAACCACCTCATCCCCTCTGGTACAGGTTTGTTTGAAAAATCCCTTTTTACATTGTTCTCAATGGTGTCTACATTTTTTGATACACATCTAACCCCTTAATCTATCACTTCTGTTAGTTTCTAATCGTTTTTCAATATAGGTACAGTTGGGCTCATAAGTTTACATACCCTGGCAGAATTTATGATTTCTTGGCCATTTTTCAGAGAATATGAATGATAATACAAAAAAAAACTTTCTTTCACTCATGGTTAGTGTTTGGCTAAAGACATTTATTATTAATCAACTGTGGTTACTCTTTTTAAATCATAATGACAACAAAAACTACACAATTGGCCCTGATCAAAAGTTTACATACCCTGGTGATTTTGGCCTGATAACATGTACACAAGTTGACACAAAGGGGTTTGAATGGCTATTAAAGATAACCATCCTCACCTGTGATCTGTTTTCTTGTAATTAGTCTGTGTGTATAAAAGGTCAATGGGTTTCTGGACTCCTGACAGACCCTTGCATCTTTCATCCAGTGCTGCACTGACAATTCTGGATTCTGAGTCATGGGGAAAGCAAAATAATTGTCAAAGGATCTGCGGGAAAAGGTAGTTGAACAGGAAAGGGATATAAAAAGATATCCAATGAATTGAGAATGCAAATCAGCAGTGTTCAAACTCTAATAAAGAAGTGGAAAATGAGGGGTTCTGTTGAAACCAAAACACGGTCAGGTAGACCAACTAGAATTTCAACCACAACTGCCAGGAAAATTGTTCGGGATGCAAAGACAAACCCACAAAGATTTCAAGATGCATAATAAGGAGGCACTTGAAGAAAGATGGGCTGCATGGTCGAGTCGCCAGAAGAAAGCCATTACTACGCAAATGCCACAAAGTATCCTGCTTACAATACGCCAAACAGCACAGAGACAAGCCTCAAACCTTCTAGCACAAAGTCATTTGGAGTGATGAAACCAAAATATAGCTTTTTGGCCACAACCATAAATGCTACATTTTGAGAGGAGTCAACAAGACCTATGATGAAAGGTACACCATTCCTACTGTGAAACACAGAGGTGTATTGCTGATGTTTTGGGGATGTGTGAGCTACAAAGGCACAGGAAATTTGGTCAGAATTGATGGCAAGATGAATCCAGTATGTTGTCAAACAGAACGCCTCATTTTCCACTTATTGATTAGAGTTTGAACACTGCTGATTTGCATTCTCAATTCCTTGGATATATTTTTATATCCCTTTCCTGTTTTATACAGTTCAACTACCTTTTTTTCCCACAGATCCTTTGACAATTATTTTTCTTTCCCCATGACTCAGAATACAGAAATGTCAGTGTAGCACTGGATGAAAGATGCAAGGGTCTGTCAGGAGTCCAGAAACTCATTGACCTTTTATACACACACACTAATTACAAGCAAACATTTCACAGATGAGGATGGTTACCTTTAATAGCCATTCAAACCCCTTTGTGTCAACTTGTGTGCATGTTATCAGGCCAAAATCACCAGGGTATGTAAACTTTTGATCAGGGTCATTTGGGTAGTTTCTGTTGTCATTCTGGTTTAAAAAGAGTAAACACAGTTGATTGATAATAAATGGCTTCAGCCGAACACTAACCATGAGTGAAAGAAAAGTTTTTGTGTTATCATTCATATTCTCTAAAAAAATAGCCAAGAAATCATAAATTCTGCCAGGGCATTTAAACTTATGAGCACAACTGTATATACTTCTAAATTATGTCACAAATTTCCATATATTGTTTACTATATCTTGTGGAGAATGTAAGAATATTTTGTTCACCTATTCTATTCTTCTTTTGTTTGTCTTCTAGTAATAATTTTCTATCCATATATTGGACTTCCTCCATAGTTTTAATCAAATCTCTTTCATTATAATCTCTCTTGATAAATCTTTTCTTAAGATCATTCGCTTGTGTATGATATTTACTCTCCCTTGTACAATTTCTCCTTAGGCCAATAAATTGACCATTAGGAATACCCTTTTCACACAATTTGGATGACTAGAGTCTGCTCTGAGTATGGTATTTTCAGATATTTTCTTCCTATAGACCTCTGTTTCAATGTCACCTTTCTCTGAGTCTCCTCTGATCTTTAGATCTAGATAATCTACCTCTATCTGTGAATTCAAATATGTAAATCTTAAGTTCTTCTCATTATCAAGATATTGGGCAAAATCTTCTATTTCTTTATTACTACCCTTCCAGATAATCAGAAGGTCATCAATGAACCTAATATAAAACGGGATATTCTCTTCATAGGGATTATTTTTAGAGAAAATCTTATTCAGTTCAAAGTAACCAAGATATACATTTGCATATGAGGGGGCAAATTTTGCCCCCATTGCTGTTGATATTCATATCTGAGAAATTGCACTACCACCCTAAATGTGT
This sequence comes from Bombina bombina, assembly GCF_027579735.1. Lineage (NCBI taxonomy): Eukaryota > Metazoa > Chordata > Amphibia > Anura > Bombinatoridae > Bombina > Bombina bombina. The sequence continues at coordinate 546,545,873 of NC_069500.1, forward strand.
ATATATATGGATATATTTATGAATAAGGTAGGGATTTATTTATATTTATTTATAACTTGTTACTAATCATCCACTTTTCATATTATGATATATATATAAGATGTTTTATAACAGATGTTGACTGATATCGCCATTGATTTTTACTAGTAAATTCTGCTTAAGAATAGCTAGAATTCTGTTGAAATTTTGAAGTCCCTCGAAATATCTTATCTTATTATATAGTTTACAAATTATTAAGTATATCATTCTTAAGTGTAACATTCCCCCACGTCTTATGTATACATTTATATCCATATTTACATCTGTATAAATACTTAATATGTGGATATATTTGTTAGATGGTATCACACTCAGACTACTAGTATAACATTTAGTATTAACTTTATACATATTTTTTCTTTAAGCACCATGTAAATGTACTGTTTCTTTAAAGGGACACTGAACCAAAATGTATTCATTTGTAATTCAGAAAGAGCATGCAATTTTAAGCAACTTTCTAATTCACTCCTATTTTCAATTTTTCTTCGTTCTCTTGCTATCATTATTTGAAAAAGAAGGCATCTAAGCTTTTTTTTGGTTTCAGTACTCTGGACAGCACTTTTTTATTGGTGGATGAATGTATCCACCAATCAGCAAGGACAACCCAGGTTGTTCACCAAAAATGGGCAGGCATCTAAACTTACATTTTTGCATTTCAAATAAAGATACCAAGAGAATGAAGAAAATTTGATAATAGGAGTAAATTCGAAATTTGCATAAAATTTCATGCTCAATCTGAATCACGAAATTACATTTTTGGGTACAGTGTCCCTTTAAGATAAATGAATGTGCTGTGCCTATTAAAGGAAGGTGTAAATCAGCTTTTGTTATCCCTGACGAAGTGCCCTGTAGTGACAGGAAACATGCCGGATGATGGTTGAGGTGTGTGGAGTGGTGTAAGCTCCTTATGATTGTATTGGAAAATAAAGCTTTTGAAAGTTTTAACTGTGCAAACCTACTGGACCATTATTTACCTCGTCATTTTGGAGGATTTATCTTAAGGATCCGTGAAGGGGAGAACCGTGGAGGTAATCGGTCGCTGTTACACTGCTGATGTCATACTGACCAGTGAGGTGGAGTTCACAAAAGTTAACCGGTTTACCGCGGCGTGGGGCCGGTGCTGTGAGTAAATAAGGAATTCTATTTTTATATGCAGTGGTATTATTAGTGCATTTCACTTGAACTCAGTCAACACAGCTTATAAAAATACTAAGATGGGGCGGAGCTAACCACAGAGCTAGACAGTCGCAAGAGTTTTGAGCTCCGGGGATTTCTCCCATATAAATCAAGTTTTTTTTTCCTATATACTGCAATGGTATGTACTTAACTGCCTGTGCTAACTCAAAGGAGCATACTGAACAACATTTGGTGACTATAGAGAATTTCAGCAACCACATACAGGGTAATTGGGCCTGAGGAATCAGGCCCTCAGTCGCATCATTTACACTACCCAAGATGGAGGCGGACTACAAGATCATGCAAAAACTCATGCTAGATTTTGAGCTACGGATATGTAGCAGATTTGACCACCTCCTATCATTAATGGAGAGCGTACATCTGCGGGCTGATCCTCCTATACCAGCAATGACATAGGCGACAGAACCAGCAGCTCAGGGGGGCGGCTTTCGAGTTGCCCTTAAGAGACTATGGAGGCCTGTATTGGTCCCAGAATGGAGAGATGAGGTCAGCTTGCTGGGGGCGGCTGATGGCGGCTTCCGTGATCGCAGGGAGAGCTCTGCAGCGACTAAGATGGGACAGACGGGTACTGTGCCTGAGAGCCGCACTAAAGAAGTCCTTATGTGCCCGGCTGACTTAAACAGGGGTAGGAACTTTTACAACTTACCTTTGGGGCGGCCTGGTCCGACGGAGCTGATTGCCAATTACTGGACGCACCGGGCTATGTGCCATCACTCCCCTTGGGCTGTCCGGGCTGTTTGGTCCCGTATTGAGGCTGATGGGTTTGCCCGCATGCAGGTCGGGTAAGCAGTCCCCATAAACAGCAGCTACGAGCGTCAGAGCAGTTATACAGACACTGTGAGAGACGATGCACTTGCGCTTCTTCTTCTCAGAGGCTCCCTCTTTACCATGGATTAAAGCCCAAGTATATATCCCTAATTGAGGACTGCCTTGAACTCCTATATATCCTCTGACTGTCTGTAAAGCTCACACTCCTGTACACTGCTTATTTCTCTGTTTCAGGCTACCATCCCATGTAGGAGGTTATTAACACTTGTATTTAGCTGAGATAATGTATGGACCACTGTATGTTTACCACAAGCAGTACTCCTAGCCTCAAACTACTTGTATGCAAACTTATGTTCAACTTAGGTCTATAGAATTGATATATTTATGTGCCCTGCCTTGTACTTAAGTGGCTATCATGAATGATATGTCAGAGTGTTACCTAATGATATACACTTAGACCTTTGGGTGACAAGCCCCTTATTTAGACTGTGTCACATTCAGCTAACACCCTAGGAAACTACACCATATAAATAGGCATAAACTAGATTACATGCCCCTAGCGTCTTCCTTATGAGAAACTCTGGAACATGTTAACTGGGGCCCACACAGGTATAAATGTTTAGTAACAATGTTCTATGGATAGTCAGGGTGATAACCTACATACCCTAGCATTCTACTGTCATGTATGATTAACCTAGAGCTCTTGTCTGAAATGTATATTTTATTCTGGACTGTCCATTTGCTTAGTTGTCCCTTTTCAGCTAGTCATGATGTTTCGTTGTTCTCTCAATATCTTTGGGCACTATGGTAGAAGTGTGAGTTAATAATAGTAAGATTTTTTATTTTTGGCCTCTCCTCCGCCCTCCCCTCCTCCCTCCCCTCCCTTCCCCCCTCCCTCCCCTTCCCCCCTCCTTCCCCCCCTTCCCCCCTCCCTCCCCCCCTTCCCCCCTCCCTCCCCTTCCCTCCCTCCCCTCCCCCCCCTTCCCCTCCTCCCACTCTCCCTCCTTCCACCCTTCCTTCCTCCCACTCTACCTCCCTTCCCCCCCTCCCTTCCCTTCCCCCTTCCCCCCCCCCCCCCTTCCCCTTCCCTTCCTTCCCCCCCATTCCCTTCCCCTATCCCCCTCCCCTTCCCTCCCCCTCCCCCCCTCTCCTCTCCCTCCTCATTTCTGTGCGGTTAGGGATGACTCCCTTTCTCTCTGCACACCTTTTGGCAGAGTTTAGTAGTCTCTGCCCTACCTGTTGAGCCAGGACTAAGTTTTTATTCCCCTGCACCATTGTAGAATGGCTCACGGGGGTTTAACACTGGATCATTGATTTTACAGTGATTTCCTGTTTCCTGAAGTTTACTTAGATAGTGGTTTTAAGATTGCCTATGTTCTAATGGAGGCTCAGTACTAATCATCATTGGACTAAAATAACAACCAACATTGGTTACATTCCATGTTTTCACAAATGTTGTCCTGTACAGAGTCATCCTGATGCCTTTATTATGCTTTACTATTTCTGATGTTGTGTATACACTTTACAATCTGTGTTTATCCCACATAAGTTGAATTTGCAATCTTTAGCATTATCTATGTTGCCATGTCCTCAAGTGTTTTGTTTTACTTTTGGTCCCATGACTGGACCTGCTTGTCTGAGGAACTCGCAAAACCTATAAGATTTAAAAAATGAGGTGCCCTTCGTTTAATGTCATGCCAGTACCATATAAGTTGTACAATGTATTCTGTAGATGAGGCTGTTGCCAATGTATTATTTCAACCTCAATAAAAAAACTATTTATTAAAAAAAATAAAAAAATAAAAAAATACTAAGATGATACAGTATAATATACGGCTTGATACAGCTGACTGAGGTGATATAAGTGAGAACTAGTGATGTTGCGAACCTAAAATTTTGCGTTCGCAAACGGCGAACGTGAACTTCCGCAAATGTCCGCGAACCGGGAGAACCGCCATTGACTTCAATGGGCAGGCGAATTTTAAAACCCACAGGGACTCTTTCTGGCTACAATAGTGATGGAAAAGTTGTTTCAAGGGGACTAACACATGGACTGTGGCATGCCGGAGGGGGATCCATGCAAAACTCCCATGGAAAATTAAATAGTTGATGCGGAGTCTGGTTTTAAGCCATAAAGGGCCTAAATCATCTAACATTCCTAAATTGTTTGGAATAACTTGCTTTAAAACATCAGGTAACTAAAATTAAATAACAATAGCAGACTGATGTAAAAGTTTTTTTTTTAAATTACACTAATGTTCCCTTAGGCCCTTACACAGGCTGGCACTAATGGCACGCTGGCCTGGCAACTAAAATTAAATAACAATAGCAGACTGATGTAAAAGTTTTTTTTTTTAAAAATTACACTAATGTTCCCTTAGGCCCTTACACAGGCTGGCACTAATGGCACGCTGGCCGGGCAACTAAAATTAAATGACAATAGCAGACTGATGTAAAAGTTTTTTGTTTTTTTTAATTTACACTAATGTTCCCTTAGGCCCTTACACAGGCTGGCTCTAGTGGCACGCTGGCCGGGCAACTAAAATTAAATAACAATAGCAGACTGATGTAAAAGTTTTTTTTTAGAAAATGTACACTAATGTTCCCTTAGGCCCTTACACAGGCTGGCACTAGTGGCACGCTGGCCTGGCAACTAAAATTAAATAACAATAGCAGACTGATGTAAAAGTTTTTTTTTTTTAAATTTACACTAATGTTCCCTTAGGCCCTTACACAGGCTGGCACTAGTGGCACGCTGGCCTGGCAACTAAAATTAAATAACAATAGCAGACTGATGTAAAAGTTTTTTTTTTTTAAATTTACACTAATGTTCCCTTAGGCCCTTACACAGGCTGGCACTAGTGGCACGCTGGCCTGGCAACTAAAATTAAATAACAATAGCAGACTGATGTAAATGTTTTTTGTTTAAATTTACACTAATGTTCCCTTAGGCCCTTAAACAGGCTGGCAATAGTGGCACGCTGGCCGGGCAACTAAAATTAAATAACAATAGCAGACTGATGTAAAAGTTTTTTTTTTTTTTTTTTAAATTACACTAATGTTACACCACATATAAGTGGTGGAAAACAGAGCTATTAATCACAGTATATGATGTGGGCCTGACACACAGGCCTGATGGAAAATGAAATTAGATTACACTAGCAAAATGATGTAAAAGGTTTTTTTTTTTTAAATTTACACTAATGTTTTTGTTAACTAGATATCAGTGGTGGCACAGAAGAATTAACCACAGTATATGCTGTGAGCCTCACACACAGGCTGACAGGCAGGCAAATGCAAATAAAATTACAAAAAAAAAAAGACTGAAGTTCTAGCCCTAAAAAGGGCTTTTTGGGCTGAAGTTCTAGCCCTAAAAAGGGCTTTTTTGGGGTGCTGTCCTTACAGCAGAGATTAGATGAGTCCTTCAGGACTGTAGTAGACACTGAATACACTAGCCTAGCTATCTATTTCCCTATAAAATCACCAGCAGCAGCACTAAACCTCCTCTCACTAAGAATGCAGGATCGTAATGAATCTAAAATGGCTGCTGCCCAGGAGCTGGGAGGGTCTGGGAGGGAGTGTCTGCTGCTGATTGGCTGAAATGTGTCTGCAGACTGTGAGATACAGGGTCAAAGTTTCCTCAATGATGATGATGAATAGGGGGCGGATCGAACATCGCATATGTTCGCCCGCCGCAGCGAACGCGAACAAGCTAAGATCGCCGGGAACTGTTCTCCGGCGAACAGTTCGCAACATCACTAGTGAGAACACTTTAACATAGTTGTTAAACAATTGCACTGAAAACACTGTAGCTTCTATTCAAAGACTTTTCCACTTTGTATTTACTCCAATACTATATGTTACAGAATGTTGTTATGATACAGACATACAGCAGTTGTGAACAAGTAACATTGTATCTCTTCCATGCAACAAAACCCATAAGCTCAAAGAAAGGCTGACGTTATACATATAAGGAACATTATAACGCTCAATATGCTGCAGTCAGCCTAACCTATATACACATAGTTGGATACAGAATTATAATGGGTTATGGATATGGGCGTTTGTAGTTTTAAGGTCTGATAGTGTTGTATGTCTATCTATCTATCTATCTATCTATCTATCTATCTATCTATCTATCTATCTATCTATCTATCTATCTATCTTTCTTTCTTTCTGTCTGTCTATGAGATATAGAATTATTGTACAGAAAATTAACAAATCTAGACATGTATCCCTGCTTGCTTTTCCCCAGAAGTACTCTGTATGCATTGTTATCAATGCACCAGGGAACTGTGGGTAAGGTATGCAAGCTAAATATAAATATCTTATGGTTTTTGCTTTCAAACACAACAAGTCCCTTTATGAGGTGTATGTAGCAAGAGAAACAGCCATTTCAAGTTTTTTGACTCTCACCAGCAGAAGGTTTAATTTGCCAATTTTTAATTATGGGGATATAAAACCATGAGATTAAAATCTTTCATTACATAACAGTAAGAGTTACAGAATTATTTTACAGGAAATGAGCAAATCTAGGCAAGTATCGCCGTTTGCTTTTCTCTTTTATCTTTTACTTTCAAGCAAAGCTTTCAAGGAAAAGAACACCATCCCTACCATGAAACATAGAAAAGGCACAGTGATATTTTGAGGTTGCTTTGCTTCCTCTGGCACTGGGTATCTAGGATCTGTGCAGGACACAATTAAATCATAAGGCTATCAAGGACTTCTGGAGTGAAACGTACTGCCCAGTGTCAGATCATCTCCAGCCGGATAATGACCCAAAACATACCTCAGAAAGCACAAAAGAATGGATGAGAAGAAAACAATAGAATATCTGTGGAAAGAGTCAAAATTAACAATTGGGAAAAGGCACCCATCAAACCTGAAAGAACTGGAGCAGTTGATTCAAGAAGAGTGGTCTAAAATCCCAGTCAAAAGTTTAGAAATCTTATTCAGAGGTACATAAAGTACTTGATTGCAGTTATTGTCTCCAAAGGCTGTGCTACGGAATATAAGGTTAAAGTGCCAGTAAATCTAAAAAATAATGTTATATAATTCTGCACATAGTGCAGAATTATATAACATTATATTAGTGCAAGTTTTTTATTATATAATATCTCCGGTGATTTTTATAAAAATAAGAGGGTTTTCCAGACCCGCCCTCTGTGCTCTACTGAGCGGGTCTGGTTTTCCCTCAGAGCGCATCGGGCCAGCTGTATAGTCACAGCCCAGCCCGACCATGCTATTACATTCAATGCAGCTCGCTCCTGCTGTCAGACAGAGCAGGAGCAAGCTGCATTGAATGTAATGGCACGGTTGGGCCGGGCTGTGACTAAATAGCTGGCCCGATGCACTCTGAGGAAAAACCAGACCAACTAAGTAGAGCACAGAGGGCGGGTCTGGAAAACCCTCTTATTTTTATAAAAATCACCGGATATATTATATAATAAAAAACTTGCACTAATATAATGTTATATAATTCTGCACTATGTGCAGAATTATATAACATTATTTTTTAGGTTTACTGGCACTTTAAGGTTAAGAGTATCAATATTTTTGTTAACTAGAAGAAAATAAGAGAAGGCGCCACAATAGTGTGAAATCCGTGGTATATCATCCCCACGCAAATAGTGAAAATCACTTACTAGATATAAAGCACTTGAGAAGTGCCACAGGTACAGGCTGGACTATTAATAGCTGCCCAGCGAGCTAACTCCACGGTATGTAGATCAACAAGCAGATTTCAATGTCCCAGTCTCATCTGCATCTGTCACGACCTTAGTGCCTAAGTCAGCAGCTACTCTGATCCAGCATACTTGCAACAGAGATAATCGTGCAGAGAATACTTTGTGATGACAATAGGTTTTCTAAAACACAATAAAAGTTTATTAAAAACCATATACACAACGCGTTTCCCGGTTCAACAACCGTTTCATCAGGTGTATAGTAATCAAATGCCATCATGACTTATAAAACAAATTCAGCGTCCCCAGCCGATTAGTGCGCATGCGCACTAGGAGTATGAACCAATAGAATCCCTGCAAAGAGCCGGCTTGATACTGATAGGTTAATAAAATAAGGGTGTGCTCCCCTCCCTCCAACAGCTGATCTTACTAGCCGCCGTAAAAATAATAATAATAACAGCTGATCGCTAAAATAATGGACCGGCTTATATCAGTAACTAATACTAACGGCTACAAAAATGACAAATGAACGCCATAAAATGGGCCTTGCACGAAATACTAGTCTAAAATGTAGCCGTTAGTATTAGTTACTGATATAGGCCGTTCCATTATTTTAGTGATCAGCTGTTATTATTATTATTTTTGCGGCGGCTTGTAAGATCAGCTGTTGGAGGGAGGGGAACACACCCTTATTTTATTAACCTATCAGTATCAAGCCGGCTCTTTGCAGGGATTTATTGTGTTTTATAAAACCTATTGTCATCACGAAGTATTCTCTGCACGATTATCTCTGTTGCAAGTCTGCTGGATCAGAGTAGCTGCTGACTTAGGCACTAAGGTCGTGACGGATGCAGATGAGACTGGGACATTGAAATCTGCTTGTTGATCTACAGACCGTGGAGTTAGCTCGCTGGGCAGCTATTAATAGTCCAGCCTGTACCTGTGGCACTTCTCAAGTGCTTTATATCTAGTAAGTGATTTTCACTGTTTGCGTGGGAACGATATACCACGGATTTCACACTATTGTGGCACCTTCTCTTATTTTCTTCTAGTTATCACTCATCATTCTGGTGGCCTATCAGTTCCGGGAGAAGTCCAGCAGCCGCATACCATATCACCTGTGGACTCACTATCATATGGGACCCTGGAGATCTTTGGGTTCGATTTGAACTTGATTATATGACCTTTTTGCTCATATTTAATAGGTTTTGTTCCTATAAGTCACAGATACCGATTTCACTATAGACACTTTTTGTATTTATTGTGTCACTTTTTATATTTGATACACTTGGAATTGTCTGTGTGTACATGCAGTGTTACGAATATATACATATCGGTATACACATATATATATTATTGTCATATGTTTGTTTGGCTTATATATTTAGCAATAAGGTCATCTGACACATGTACAATTGTTTAGATTTGTTTGTCACATGTTCACTGATAAAGAATGTGATATAATAGTCAGTATTTATTTATAACTTAATTGTTTGCACTTTATATATTATTTATTTATTTTGTGTGATTCACAATTGGATCTCATTGCTCTCAGGCGCCTTCAATATTTTTCACTTTTTTTGTATTATCAATATTTTTGTCCATGTCATTCTTATTAGTTTTACTGCTTAATGTAATATGTGAAATCATAAATCAAAGGTGAAGTTTTAGTTCTATTACTTTTGAAATAAAGACTGGTGGATTCCAAATACTATATATATATATATATAATGTGACAGATCCAATGTTGTTTTCATAGAAGGCAAGTATGTGAGGAAAAGGGTTTTGTATAAATATATTGCAAACTTAAGGTCCCAGTCCAGGATTTGCAACTAACCAGTTTCTCAGACACTGCAGCAGTACACAGTTGTGTAATCAAGCAGCTATAAAGACTGAAGTCTGAGTTTGTTCAGGGCCTTCATTACCTCACAGCATACAATCTGTTTGAAGGCAGTAGTATGATTCAGAAGTGAAATGCTAGATCCAATATATGATAAAACATCCAAGCTTTATTGTATTCCAATTAAAAAGCACAGAGGGGAAGAGGTGACATAGAGCTGTTTAAAGACCCTATACATTACTGTAAAAATCTTTGCATTTAACTCTGTTTCACATTAGTTTTGACAGTTCCAGACTAGCTGACTGACAGTAGTTAGAAACTATTGTCTTATTTTTAGTTAGTGCCTAGACAGGCAGTATTTTGTTTTATATTTAGCTTGTAATTTGAATTGCCTGTGATGTACAAAATAAACAGGCAGACTGCCGCTTGAACTCTATGACTGTGTGTATAGACTATTATTCTATAAAAGACTGTGTGATAGTCTAAAGTTCCAAGACAAGATCAAAGAGGAATCTTGTCACATATGGTGGGGAATACAGGTAAGCTGCACTGAAGGTCTGAGGACATAATGTTTCCTTTGTTAATAAAATAGAGGTCTTTCTTAAAGCAATACTGCATTTCACAGCCATCCAACAAGAGGTAAATGTGAAAACTACTGAGGCTATTGCTGGCTTACAACAGTTGTTCCTGGTCTAGGCAAAAGGGGTTGCTGCACTAACAAATAGTTAGAAGGATAACAAAGATGAGCTTGTGCAGCAGGTGGTAACTGCACAAGCAGAAGCAAGTCAGCTAGCTCTGGCTGAACAGAGGAAGGCCAGTCTGACTAAACAACAGGAGCTCCAGACTTTGTAAAAAAAACTTGAAGGAATTGCTGGGACAATAACCCCAGGAGCGAAACACATGCAAGCAAGTAATAATCTACAAAAGACAGCACCTGATAATAAGAGAGTCATACTTATTGACTTTTAAACATATTGCAGAGAGAGAGGAGTGGCCTACTATGCAATGAGCAAGCCTCGTAGCCCCATTCCTGACTGGGGAACCCCAAACAGCATATTATGGCATGGAGCCAGCAAAGGCTAATAATTACACTAAGCTAACAGTGGAGATTCTAGAATGGCTTGGAGTGACACCGACAGTACGTGCCATACTTGGACATTCTGTTCTGATACATTCACCTAACTCAAAAATGGTTGAAATCTGAAAGCAACACACCCAGCTGTATTTGTTGAAATGGACAGATTCCTGAGAAGTCTAATAAATTCCTCTTCACAGTTGATTGGGTAAGTGAGATCCCTATAGATCTGAGGAATTGGCTGCCATGGTAGAGTGGTATATTGCAGTTGGAAAAATGTTAACGCTAACTCATACTGAACAGCACGCCAACCAGAGGACTCATGAATCCATTAAAGTTGGCTAGAATGTAAAGCCAAAAGGAATGGAGGAAGAACACACTGAATTTCAGGGTGCCATAAGTCGTTACTAGTTTGCAAACTTTGTTAAAGGGGTTAAAATAGCTTGGACTCTTTGATAAAGTGTTTTAAATGTCATCAAACAGGGAATTCCTCATATGACTGTCCTTTACAGATTGAACCAAAGCAGTGCACTATGAGTAAAGAGGCAAAATCTCACTCATTGTGGTCAACCCTTGGGGAATGCCCTAATACTGATGGATTTCTGATTAAATACACACAGAGAGAAGCACACTCACAGGAATGAACAACCGGCTCAATACCATTGTTAGCCTGTTCTATGGCAATTTACCACCTGGGTGCAGCTTCTTTAGCCCAGTAATGCTTTTCACAGAGTAGAACTTTCCTGTAGTATATCAGTCTGATCCCACCTATTACGGTCAGTCCAGTGCCAAAATACCAGGCAATTCCTTTCTGAACAAGGAACACAACAACCCCAAATGATCGTTTCGGCCTTCGTCAGTGAGATGTAGCCATATTCCTCTAAGAACACTGAGCAAGGAGTCCACGTCTGGATTTCCCTTTATCCCATATGGAGACTAAATACACACAGAGAGAAGCACACTCACAGAAACTAACAACCGGCTCAATACCATTGTTAGCCTGTTCTATGGCGATTTACCAACTGGGTGCAGCTTAAGTAATGCTTTTCACGGAGTAAAACTTTCCTGTGGTAGATCAGTCTGATCCCGCCTATTACGTTCAGTCCAGCACCAAAATTCCAGGCAATTTCTGATTAGTCATCCCGGTTGTATGGTCACGATAAAAAAAGAGGGGTTCAAGCCTTACTTGGTTCAGGTAGTGTGGTAACTTAATCATAGAAAGCATTATACCAAACTAACAAATTTATTATGCAAAGAGATTTTCCAAAGTTCCTTGATTTGTGACCTCTGTTAGAAAAGGGTAAACAGAAAGACTTTCCATTCTCAGTTTTACATAGTAAGAGAAGTAGAAGAATAAAAATAAAGGCTATAGTTGTGTTCCCCATAACTCCTCTAGTAGTAGAGGGTTTAAGTGCTGATGCATACAACCCAGATAATAGGCCTGAGAATGCGTTGGTCCACCTACAGACTAGTCATGAGGATTTTATAAGGTCACGGTGGGAAAAGCCAGCTCTAGCCAAGGATAGAAAGAATGTTCAAATCACAAATGGAGCAGTACGGGAACCAGAAAAGTTATTTACTTTTCCACACTTTTTTTAAAAAAAGGGAGAAGATATATTTAGGCAGTTACTTGTACCAAGGGTCTTTCAAAATACTATCTTAAATCCCTTTCATAGCCATTTAGTAGAAGGACACATCAGTGTGGAAAAAAAATCCTTAGGAGGTTTTACTGTCCAGGAATAATGGCAGATATAACACATAATTGCTCATAATGGACTGAATGTCATCACACAACCCCTTTTAATGCGTTCCATAGTTCGTTAATTCCACTACCCATAATTGATGTTGTCTTTGAATGGATTGCTATGGATTTAGTGGGGCAGTTACCAAAGTCAGCTAGAGGACACAAATATATATTGGTGTTCTAGATTATGATACACGTTATACAGAGGCAATACCTCTTTGTAAGTCCTCCTCTAAATCCATAGCAAAATAACTAGTACATATATATTTAGTCAGGTGGGAATCCCAAAAGAAATCCTAATTGATCAAGGAACCCATTTATATTCCAAGTTATGAAAGAGCCATGGACACTCCTTAAAATAAAAAAGCTAAAAACATATGTCATTCACCATCAAACTGATGGCTTGGTAGAAAGGTTCAATAGCACCCTAAAGACAATGCTATGCCGTGCAATTGACACAGATGGAAAGAATTTGGAACACTTGCTCCCATATTTATTGTTTGGCATTAGGGAAGTTCCTCGGTCCTCTACAGGTTTCTCCCCTTTGAGTTACTTTATGGATGACAGCCTAGGGCTTACTCATTATAGTTAAAGAAACCTGGGAACAAGACACCACCCCCTACCATAGTATCATAGAACACATTACTCAAATGAAAGATTGCATAGCTGCCATTAGGCCTATAGTATTGAAACACCAGCAAAATACTTATACTTGTCCTTATCCCAACTGTGAAAAATAAGTTCATCCATATAAAGACATTGAGAGGTTGTGGTAGGTGAATTACAAGGCAAGCCATCCAGGTAGAAGAAAACTTGAACAGGTGTGCCATGTCATTCTACTTAAACCCTGGATGTATATGGAAGCCTTGCTAGCATCAAGAGCAACAACACTTTCTATTGACCTGTCCTCAGAAGTAAATTTGTTGGACAGCTTATCCCACTATCAGAGACAACAGGTACAGAAAATAATATAATGTAGGGAGTGGTATACACAACTGCACACCACACCCTTTAGGGTGCGCCTCCCTATTACCAGAGATAAAAATAAAAATAAAAATAAAAATAGAACCTAGACAGATAACAATGTACTAAAATATTAAGCACTAAATACAAACAGTTGCACAGGATAGAACACCAGAACAGTGAACTATACAGTAGGTATAGGTATGTAAATGTCCATTCATCCAACAAGTCCCACTATATGGAGGCAGCACAGAAAATAAAAAATAAAGATATGTTTTCCAGCGTGCTCAGAAAAACAGATCTAATAAAATATAATCACTTAGGCCTAGATTTGGAGTTTGGCGTTAGCCGTGAAAACCAGCGTTAGAGGCTCCTAACGCTGGTTTTAGGCTACCTCCGGTATTTGGAGTCACTCAAAATAGGGTCTAACGCTCACTTTTCAGCCGCGACTTTTCCATACCGCAGATCCCCTTACGTCAATTGCGTATACTATCTTTTCAATGGGATCTTTCTAACTCCGGTATTTAGAGTCGTGTCTGAAGTGAGCGTTAGACATCTAACGACAAAACTCCAGCCGCAGGAAAAAAGTCAGTAGTTAAGAGCTTTCTGGGCTAACGCCGGTTTATAAAGCTCTTAACTACTGTACTCTAAAGTACACTAACACCCATAAACTACCTATGTACCCCTAAACCGAGGTCCCCCCACATCGCCGACACTCGATTACATTTTTTTACCCCTAATCTGCCGACCGCCACCTACGTTATACTTATGTACCCCAAATCTGCTGCCCCTAACACCGCCGACCACTATATTATATTTATTAACCCTTAACCTGCCCCCCACAACGTCGCAGCCAGCTACCTACAATAATTAACCCCTAATCTGCCGACCGCAAAGCGCCGCCACCTACGTTATACTTATGTACCCCTAATCTGCTGCCCCTAACACCGCCGACCCCTATATTATATTTATCAACCCCTAATCTGCCCCCCTCAACGTCGCCTCCACCTGCCTACACTTATTAACCCAAAATCTGCCGAGCGGACCGCACCGCTATTATTATAAAGTTATTAACCCCTAATCCGCCTCACTAACCCTATAATAAATAGTATTAACCCCTAATCTGCCCTCCCTAACATCGCCGACACCTAACTTCAAACATTAACCCCTAATCTGCCGACTGGAGCTCACCGCTATTCTAATAAATGTATTAACCCCTAAAGCTAAGTCTAACCCTAACACTAACACCCCCCTAAGTTAAATATAATTTAAATCTAACGAAATAAATTAACTCTTATTAAATAAATTATTCCTATTTAAAGCTAAATACTTACCTGTAAAATAAATCCTAATATAGCTACAATATAAATTATAATTATATTATAGCTATTTTAGGATTTATATTTATTTTACAGGTAACTTTGTATTTATTTTAACCAGGTACAATAGCTATTAAATAGTTAAGAACTATTTAATAGCTAAAATAGTTAAAATAATTAAAAAATTACCTGTAAAATAAATCCTAACCTAAGTTACAATTAAACCTAACACTACACTATCAATAAATTAATTAAATAAACTACCTACAATTACCTACAATTAACCTAACACTACACTATCAATAAATTAATTAAATACAATTCCTACAAATAAATACAATTAAATAAACCTAACACTAAGCGACGTTGTGGGGGGCAGATTAGGGGTTAATAAATATAATATAGGGGTCGGCGATGTTAGGGCAGCAGATTAGGGGTACATAGGGATAATGTAAGTAGCGGCGGTTTACGGAGCGGCAGATTAGGGGTTAAAAATAAAATGCAGGTGTCAGCGATAGCGGGGGTGGCAGATTAGGGGTTAATAAGTGTAAGGTTAGGGGTGTTTAGACTCGGGGTACATGTTAGAGTGTTAGGTACAGACGTAGGAAGTGTTTCCGCATAGCAAACAATGGGGCTGCGTTAAGAGCTGAACGCTGCTTTTTTGCAGGTGTTAGGTTTTTTTTTCAGCTCAAACAGCCCCATTGTTTTCTATGGGGGAATCGTGCACGAGCACGTTTTTGAGGCTGGCCGCTTGCGTAAGCAACTCTGGTATCGAGAGTTGAAGCTGCGTTAAAAATGCTCTACGCTCCTTTTTTGGAGCCTAACGCAGCCTTTATGTGGACTCTCAATACCAGAGTTATTTTTATGGTGCGGCCAGAAAAAAGCCGGCGTTAGATTTTCGGGTCGTTACCGACAAAACTCCAAATCTAGCCGTTAAATTACGAGTTTTGCGTTAACAGGGGTGCGGTGCTAATTAGCAGTTTAAGCTCACCGCTCACTTGCAGACAACGCTGGTATTACAGGTTTTTAGAAACCCGGCGTTAACCTCAAAAAAGTGAGCGAAGAGCAAAATTTAGCTCCACATCTCACCTCAATACCAGCACTGCTTACGTTAGCGGTGAGCTGGCTAAACGTGCTTGTGCACGTTTTCCCCATAGGAATCAATGGGGGAGAGCCGGCTGAAAAAAAACCTAACACCTGCAAAAAAGCAGTGTAAAGCTCCTAACGCAGCCCCATTGATTCCTATGGGAAATACTTTTTATGTCTACACCTAACACCCTAACATGAAACCCGAGTTTAAACACCCCTAATCTTATACTTATTAACCCCTAATCTGCCGCCCCCGACATTGCCGACACCTATATTATATTATTAACCCTAATCTGGCGCTCCGGACACCACCACCACCTACTATATACTTATGAACCCCTAATCTGATGCCCCCAACATTGTCGAACCCTACATTTTATTTTATTAACCCCTAATCTGCCACCCCCAATGTCGCCGCCACTATAATAAACATATTAACCCCTAAACCTAAGTCTAACCCTAACCCTTACACCCCCTAACTTAAATATAATTTAAATAAATCTAAATAAAATTACTACAATTACCTAAATAATTCCTTTTTAAAACTAAATACTTACCTATAAAATAAACCCTAAGCTATCTAATAGTTACATTGTATCTAGCTTAGGGTTTATTTTTATTTTACAAAAATAAAATAGTTACACCTAATCTAATCCGCCTATCAAAATAAAAAAGCCCCCCCCCAAAATAAAAAAAAACCCTACCCTACACTAACTTACAAATAGCCCTTAAAATGGCCTTTTGTGGGGCATTGCCCCAAAGTTCTCAGCTCTTTTACCTGTAAAAAATACCCCCCCAACAGTGGTCCTCCAGATGGGCAGAATTCTTCATCCAAGCCGGGCAGAAGAGGTCCTCCAGATGGGCAGAAGTCAACCACTTCATCTGACGGCCGATGACTGAATGAAGGTTCCTTTAAGTGACTTCCTCCAAGATGGCAATCGGAATTAAGGTAGAAAACATCCTATTGGCTGATGCAATCAGCCAATAGGATTGAGCTCGCATTCTATTGGCTGATTGGAACAGTCAATAGAATGCATGCTCAATCCTATTGGCTGATTGCATCAGCCAATAGGATTTTTTTCTACCTTAATTCCGATTGGCTGATGGAATTCTATCAGCCAATCGGAATTGAAGGGACGCCATCTTGGATGACGTCACTTAAAGGAACCTTCATTCAGTCGTCGGCCGTCGGATGAAGAGGATGCCCCACGTTGGATGTCTTGAAGATAGACCCGCTCCACGTCGGATGGATGAAGATAGAAGATGCCGTCTGGATGAAGACTTCTGCCCGTCTGGAGGACCTCTTCTGCCCAGCTTGAATGAAGACTTCTGCCCATCTGGAGGACCACTTCTGCCCAGTTGGGTGAAGATGTCTCACGGTAGGGTGATCTTCAAGGGGTTAGTGTTAGGTTTTTTTAATGGGGTATTGGGTGGGTTTTAGAGTAGGGTTGGTTGTGTGGGTGGTAGGTTTTAATGTTGGGGGGGTTATTTGTACTTTTTTTTACAGGTAAAAGAGCTGATTACTTTGGGCAATGCCCCGCAAAAGGCCCTTTTAAGGGCTATTTGTTATTTAGTATAGGGTAGGGCTTTTTTATTTTGGGGGGCTTTTTTATTTTGTTAGGGGGATTAGATTAGGTGTAGTTAGTTTAAAAATCTTGTAATTATTGTATTATTTTCTGTAATTTAGTGTTTGTTTGTTTTCGTACTTTAGATAATTTTTTTAAATTGTAATTAATTGTATTTAGTTTAGGTAATTAATTTAATTATAGTGTTGTGTTAGGTGCAATTGTAACTTAGGTTAGGTTTTATTTTACAGGTATATTTTTATTTATTTTAGCTAGATAGTTATTAAATAGTTAACTATTTAATAACTATTCTACCTAGTTAAAATAAATACAAAGTTGCCTGTAAAATAAAAATAAACCCTAAGCTAGCTACAATGTAACTATTAGTTATATTGTAGCTATCTTAGGGTTTATTTTATAGGTAAGTATTTAGTTTTAAATAGGAATAATTTAGTGAATTGTAGTAATTTTATTTAGATTTATTGTAATTATATTTAAGTTAGGGGGGGTTAGGTTTAGACTTAGATTTAGGGGTTAATACATTTAATATAGTGGTGGTGACGCTGGGGCGGCAGATTAGGGGTTAATAAATGTAGGTAGGTATCAGCGATATTAGGGCAGGCAGATTAGGGGTTAATAATATTTAAATAGTGTTTGCGATGCGGGAGTGCAGCGGTTTAGGGGTTAATATGTTTTTAAAGTGGTGGCGATGTCCGGAGTGGCAGATTAGGGGGTTAAAATTTTTATTTTAGTGTTTGTGATATGGGGGCCTCGGTTTAGGGGTTAATAGGTAGTTTATGGGTGTTAGTGTACTTTTTAGCACTTTAGTTAAGAGTTTTATGCTACGGCGTTGTAGTGTAAAACTCTTAACTACTGACTTTAAAATGCGGTACCAGTCTTGACAGGAGAGGGTCTACAGCTCACTTTTTGGCAGACTCGTAATACCGGTGCTATGCAAGTCCCATGGAAAATATATGATACGCAATTGATGTAAGTGGATTTGCGGTATTTCCGAGTCTGGCCAAAAAAGTGAGCGGTACACCTGTACCTGCAAGACTCGTAATACCAGCGGGCGTTAAAAAGCAGCGTTGGGACCTTTCAACGCTGCTTTTTAACATTAACGCACAACTAGTAATCTAGCCGAATGTATTTACAGAACCAGGGAATATTGTGAATCTTAAGCCTTAAAGGATTCCTGAAGCTCATCAGGAATATAATAGCTCAGAGGTGAAAAAGATGCTTGCTTGGGCTGATTGACAGGTACCCCTCACAGAATGTGCAAACGAGAGGACTGAAAAATTGTCTTTTGGATTGCATGGGGCCCCAGCTATATTTCAAAGACTAATGGATAAAGTCTTAAAACCCCATACTCACAATGCATTCGCCTATTTAGATGATGTGGTTATCCATAGTGAGGATTGGGGAGTCCCATCTCCCAAAGGTCAAAGCTGTTCTAGATTCCATCAAGAGTAAGAATCTTTTTGGGGTTCTTAGGTTATTACATGTCTGTTCCTGGATTTTCAATAGCAACCCCACTAACAGAACTAACTAAGGCAAGAAGTCCAGTTAAAGTTAAGTGGACTACAGAGGCTGAACAAGCCTTCTAGAAGCCAAAAGAATCCCTTAGCTCGACTCCTATTCTGGTAGCACCAGATTTCTCTAAAGAGTTTATAGTTAAGACAGATTCTTCAGATTTAGGCTTAAGGGAAGTCCTTTCCCAGGAACATCAAGGGGTAGAGAATAATGTCATACATCTCAATTGGAAAATATCTTCCACGAGAGCAGACTTATTCTATTGTGGAAAAGTAGTGCCTTACAATTAAGTGGGCCTTAGAAGCTCTTCAATACTGCTTGCATGTCAGAAACTTCCATCTGGCTACTGATCACACTCCTTTAAAATAGATGTGTTAAAATAAAGATAAAATTTAAAGGGTCACTAGGGGGTTCGTGAATTTAAAACCATTTATCTTTACCGTTGATCACAGAGCTGGGTTAAACCATGGCAGAATTGATGTGTTGTCTATAATGTACTCTATCATGTCCACAGATGTTATGCCCTGTAGCTCTGGGGGAGGGATACGTGACTGATCCCATTTGTCAGACACTGCAGTTGTACACAGGTGTGTAATCATGCAGCATTAAAGCCTAAAGTCTGAGTTAGTTCAAGGCCTTTACTACCTCACTGTAAGAAAGAGGAGAATCTGTCTGCTATTTAAAGGCCCTATACATGAAGGTAAAAATCTTTTGCCTTTAACTCTGTTTCATGTTAGTTTTTTCAGTTACAGACTATCTCGCTGTCCCTAGTGCAAAGATGGGCAGCATTTTGTTTTATATTTTGCTGCTGTTGTGATTTGAATTGCCTATGATGTACAAAATAAACAGGCAGACTGCCACTTGAACTCCATTATTGTGTTTGTGAAACCCTATTTCCTAAAAGACTGTGTGGCAGTTTAATGTCCCAAGATAAGATACAAGAGGAATCTTGTCATGATTATAGATAGATAGATAGATAGATAGATAGATAGATAGATAGATAGATGATAGATAGATAGATAGATAGATAGATAGATAGATAGATAGATAGATAGATAGATAGAACTCTATATATAATGTTTGTGGGTGTGTGTATGTGAGAATGTGAAAAACTGTACCTGCTAAAAATTATTTTTTATCTGACAGCCAAGCAGGAGATTAAAAGACAAAAGGGAGAGAAGAAGAATGAGAAGGAGACAAAGTTCCTAATAACAGGATGACTTTGACATAATTACACATAGAGAATCTGCAAAACTGAACCTAGAAACAATTCAGTCTATTTCTGGCTTATTAGTATGGATATGTGCTCCTGGGATACACAAACATGAGAAAATCCTGTGCTATATAATCTGAAAATCAACACATGATTTGGCAGGTGGAAGGATACTTTCTATATACTAGAATCTTTGTATTTCACAATATCACACTGTAATGAGGATCAGAGATCCTACAAATACATTTTTAAGGAGCAACAATGCACTACTGGGAGCTAGATGAGCACATTGGGCGAGCCAATTACAAGAGGCACATATGTGCAGTCACCTGTAAACAGCTAGCTCCCAGTAGTGCATTGCTGCTCCTGAACGTGCCTTTTTTATGCTCTTCAACAAAGGCTACTAAGGAAAGAAAGCAATTTAGATAATAGAAGTAAAAGGGAAAGTTTTTTTAAAATCAGATGCTCTATTTGAATATTGAAAGAAAAAGGTTTAGTTGTATGTTCCTTTAAATATAATAGTTTGCAGTTGACAATATTTTATAGTGAATTAAATGAACTTGCATTCTAACAAAAAATGTATTTAATCCTGTCGTCTGCTGCACTTACTTTTTATCATTCTACCAGATTAAATTTGCAATTGTTTTCTAATGTAGCAGTTGAGGCTTTATAGCCAAAACTTTTCTGCAATCAATCCCTTCAAAGCTCATCGTATATGAAGTTGATAATGATGCTTGGTCTACTAACAGTTGTCTGCTGTGCAATAACCTTCTGTTTATTGGACTCAAGGGAAAGCCTTCATCCAAGACTATGATTACAAATGGAGAGCTAATTAACACTCCAGTTTGAGCATTCATTTCGCTAGAAGTAAGCTTTTTGCACTTGTCGGGTTGAGCTCGTATTACAAATTGAACGGAAAGTGTTTTGTTCGGGCGCTAACTCGACGAGCGCAAAAAGCCAAAGTTAGAATATTGCATGCACGTTCATGTCTTCCTCACTGCAAGTCAATAGAGAAAAAAAGTGAAAAAATCCAAAAACTAACACCCAACTGTTGTTATTAAAAATGTATATCTAGATTTTTTAAATTTAAACCACTAAATATATAAATCTAGGTAAAATATATTTTACAGCAAAACAGTCCAAATCATTATTACAGGGCAACTAGCTACCACAACCCCAATTTGTGCAACACTGCTAAAATAATTACAGCATTTTATCCAAGGCATATACTCCAATCTGTCCATTATTAGCCATCTTCAGCAAGAGAGGATAACAATAGAGAAAGAAAGTGTATCCCAATTTTATTCACAATTCAAAGGGGTTTGGCCTATCACATGCCAGTTAGGGCTAATGGGAGTGTTTTTAATTAGACACCTAGCTCAGGCAGAGAAAGGTGTATCTGAGGTGAATGGATTTTAATATCAGCTATGTGAATATGTCATGGATACAATCTGTGAGCATGTCACCACACCCACTCTCGAGCAAACTCGATTGCATATTATCATATGCTCTAACCCGACATGAAAATATGAATATTTCACATTCCAATGTTCTTTCTTCACATACAAAAATATGTTCTATTTATTTGTATATATATATATATATACACTGGTCTTGAAAATAGCAACAACTGCTTTTATTTAAGTACTTAAATAAAAGCAGTTGTTGCTATTTTCAAGACCAGTGAGTGCTGTCTTCTATCTATTATATCCTAACCTACATTCAGCACCCTGGCATTAGTATACCTGTTTGTGAGCGTGCACCAATCTCTACAAATACGTATATATATATATGTATATGTAACAAGAGAAGGAGAGCGCTGCTCAATAGAGAATAGGTAATAGGTCTCATAAATGTATTAATATAACCAGATGGCACTAGTAAAATGAAAAATAAAATAAATAAATATCTGTCCAGTAATACTTGTCTTCAAATAAAAGTAAAAATGTATAAAAACACACATATATATATATATATATATATATATATATATATATATATATATATATATATATATATATATATATATATATATATATATATATATATATATATATATATATCACTGAAGGGGACTGCACTCCTAGACCGGGGTGATTACATAAGCCTGTGCACCCTATCCCTTGTTCCCAGTTTTTTTTTTTTTAAGAGCTTGCATTGTGTGGCTGTTTTAGGGTCCCAGGTATTGGAAAGGACCTTGATGTGGTACCTGGGCTTGTCCCATTTGGCCAGATGCGGTAACTAACCTTTCTGATTTTGCTTTTAAATCTTAGCTGTGAATTTGCTAGTGAGTGCAGGGTTTTCTCTGTGTTTCAATATCTATACTGCAGGTGCACAAGAGGTATTGCCAAATTTCCACAATTAATAAAAAAATAATTTCTCAGCACTCATATAATGAAGAAACTAGTGTTTATTTGTCATATAATTCAAAAGTAAAATGATGATATAGACCCTACATACTCCCCATTCACACAGACCATGCTCACCATAAAAGAAAGAGAAAAGGAAAGGAAAAAAACCCTAGGCGCCCCTAGGGAAAAAATTGATGCTGTCAGTGTCATGAAAAAATCCACAAAAATAGATAACAAAATAGTGTCCATAAAGATAACACAGGAGTGTTCCAAAAGAAAGAATATATTTAAGTATGTCTTGGTCCCATGTATTTAGGTATTCGCACTCCTTATGTTTATGTCAAGGTATTTGAAATATTATTAAATAATATTATCAAATGGATTGTTTGTAGAACAAGGATTGTTTCCAAGAGATCTCCCACACTCAATATGCTAAATTATGCAATTGTGTAACCACAAGGAACTGAAAATTAACACAGGTAAAATTCTGAATACACATCTCCAGGCTGAACCAAAGACAGCATTTTGATGTATAGATCAGGATACCTACTCATATATGGACTTCAAGCCAACAAAGGAGCTGATAATTAGCACAAATTTGTTGAATGGCTCATACTGTGTGGCTGCTAACACTGAGATATACAAACGGACCCCATGTGGTGAGTAAGAGACGAAGAGTCTGGGAACTGAGTTAGAGGAAAGGGCAGTGAAGACCTTAGGATAACACAGAGAAAGCAAATGGCTCACAATGAAATTTTAAAACAACTATGTTATAGGCAAGTAAAATACATTTCAGCATTATAAGAAAATATATATATTTTTAATGGATATGTGATGGTCTTTTATATGATAATAAATATAAACACATTGTATTAATAGATAATTGCTGCATGGGACATTTATATAGGAAATAAATTCAGAATTATTATAGATTAAATAAAATTTTTAATAATACCATATTTGAATTACATGTATATAGAACATGCTTTCCTATTTTCCAGATGGAACTAAGATGATGACAAATACAAGATACTGCATGGAAGTGAAAATGTATCTGCATAGAAAGGATTCATGCTTCCAAGATCCATTAGAAACATGAAATATGGCATATTCTTGTTGGAATACAATACAATACTGAATTCAAAATAGGCTGTTATTTATATATAAATGCCAAGATACTGATAAAATTGTAATGCATTTTAAGCTAATAATTAACAGTATTAAATTGCCTTAATATAGTATATGCTAAAGGCATATTGATGTTTGATATCAAAATGATCAGAGAGGTGACGTGATCCTGCCCCATGTAAAATGAATATTGTGAGAGATTAATACAAGAAATTATGGCGGTTGATACATATTTTAAAGAAATAATAATTTCACTGTCTAAAAATGCTGTATGTATTGCTGTGTCTGTCCATCACGCTGCCCCCGGTGTTATGTTGCGAGAACCACAGCCAGAAATTTCCAAGAGCCAATCCGATTAGACTTCCCAGGTGACCAATGGGAAGGTCAGCTCCCGTAGTGCCACCCACATGATTTCATAAATGAGTGAAAATATATATAAGTAAGCAAGAGAGAGATAGAGTTTAACTTTGGATGATATCTGCTGCTGGGCATTTTGAAACCATTCTGAACAAGCTGACTACCTCTTTCTCATTGATTGCAAAAGTTACTTATCTGTCTTCTGAGATGAAACAAGAAATTTCTGGTAACTGAATTATCGATTTCGATCATTTTGGTAAAGTATAAGAAAAGGGCTGCTAATTACATATGATATTTTAAAGTCACTGCAGTTTAAATTACAGTTGATAGATTAAGAGAGCAGTTTGTATTTTAATTAATGTCTCATAGTCCTATATGGTGTTAAGTTTGTTTTTGTAGGCTAAGTGATTTATCTATGAAAGTTCTGGTGTTTTAAATCAATATTGTATTAGGATAAATTGCAGTTAAATAGCATAATATATATTATCCTATTGTTTATAAGCACTGTTTAGAATCGTATCGCTTGGATGTTAAAAGCGAAAGATTTTAGTCTCATTTAAATATTTTAAATGCAGCTCTGAATAAAAGGTTGGTTTTAAAGATACATTTTTCTGGGTTTTATAAGAAGGATAGCATATCTTAATAGTTGGTTTTAATGTATATAATATTGTGTCATATTTTGATATTGCAGATATATTTAAAAAATGTTCATGGATATTAACTAAATAAAAGAATTCAGATATTTATATTAATTGTATTGTTTCTAGTAGATGCATGATGGTTAAGGGTTTCTATTTTTAAGGATAATTATTATTTGTATTGTGTTATAACCCTGTGTGATATACCTTTAAGGTATATCCCGCCTTTAACAGGTAACTCCCTATTTATAGCACCTTTGGGTCAGGCATTCCTTGTCTGGAAATTGCTTTTACTAGAGTGATTCTGTTTCTCTAGTTAATATTGCTACTTGACTCTTTACTCTTGATTTATTATTTCATTATTGGACTGTTACTTTCTCCCTGGATTTCGTTATCTCATATCATTAGTTCTAACCAACTTTACAGCTTTCTTATCCTATCTGTACTTACGGACTTCACTTGCTCTTTGTGGATCACAAAGCCGCCGGAACTACTTACCGCAATCTGGAAGCCGCACTCACACTGAAGACTCCGACCAGACCGGTCAACAGGTACAAGTTCTCTCTGTTACAAAACGCTGCATATATCTTTATCCTGATTCTAATGTTACTAACCTCAGGAATCAAAGTAATCAACATCTCTACGTTTGCCTAATTACCTAACGAATGGATATGTGAATGGACTTGTATATATTTTATGGTTGTGTGTGTGAGTGCGTGAAGAGGATACATATTTAACTGAAGTTATTTTCTTGGCTGAAGTTATTTCCTAAACCACCTGCGTGTTTATATCTCATCTGATCTGTACTTAATCATAACTTGACGTATTATATTATATACTGATGTTCTTCTGTTGTCTAATCTGGAAAGACAATTCAGATTAAGACTTTGTGCTTATATCTATAACAGTAACTCTCACTACTGACTAGTCAGGTTATCAAGACCATATTGCCTGACTATATTCAGGAAAAGAGATACAAACTTAATATTTTCACTGCAACAATATCTGCTACAGCAGATCATCACACCCTGCCATAAGCTGATATATTATTTGGAGAGCACTACTAAGATTTTCATAAATATACTGATATAATATATTGGAGGCACTGTTTGAGGTTTATTAAAACCCATCATATTTGATATAATATATTTGTAGTAAATAGAAATTATTATAAAAGAGAAAAAAAAATCATATTTCGATATTAATATTTTGAAGATATAATTTTTGAAAAGTTGAAATATTGATTTTCATATTTCAAGATTGATATTAATATCTTGAAATACTATTAAAGATTAATTTTTGAAAGATTAATAAAAATATAAATTTTTCATAATTCAAAATTAATCAAAAATATAAATTTTTCATATTTTCAAAGTTAATCAAAAATATAAATTTTTCATATTTCGAAATATAAATTTTTCATATTTCAAAATTAATACTATTTTTTTTTTAAATATAATTTTTTTTTCTCTCTTTTTATTGGCAAAAATTGTATTAGCGTTTTAATTTAACTGAATACTAAACCAATATAATAATGTCTGTAGCCAGAAGTGACTCATTTAATTCTATACGTAGCAATGAAAATGGTCCCATTACAATACCCATTACTAAAGGTCAGGTCCTTAAGAAAGATCTCTTAAGTTACATTAAAGGGAAGTTAAATATTGCGGGTGAATTAAATGATTTTGTGGATATGCTTGAAACTAGAGCTAAAAATATTATCGTTAATAATAATATGTGGAATGAAGAGAATGAATTCTTCCAGGAATTATTAATGATTAATCAATGCAAGACTCTCAAAAAGCGAGACAAACTAATACTAAAATCTTGGCCCCTTTTAATATGCATTATTGACGAAATGTCGTTTTGTGTCATAGACAAACGATTGCAAATACAGGAGCTAGAAAATAGTATTCATTCCTCACGCAGACGCGAAGAGGATTTAAAAATAGCTAAAAATAAAATGGATGAATTTGCCCAAAACCTAACCGCCTTAGATAAGCATAACATAGACTTACTTACACAGATACAAGATTTAAATAAACAGCTTGCGCAAAGCCAGAGAGAATTAAGCGATTTAAAAAGGTCATATCGCCATAATGAAAACCCTTATATTAACAGTGAGAATGATGCAGATAATGCTAACTCCTTTAGCGAACGCGTCAGGGACGAGGTACAGAAATATATGGAACAGTATAGACAAATGACCCCTAATGGGTCAGAAATAGATTTCCCAAATAGGCAATCACCTCATGATATAAATCCAGAGGACTGCTGTAGTGCAGCTGGTGCGGGGGAGGGAAACTCTAACATAGAATCCCAAAGGAAGTCTTATAAAGTATATGATTCCCATAAAATAATCACCTTCGTACGACGTGCAGTACCTATATTCTCCAATAAGGGAACAACATCTGTAATTGATCATTTAGAGGCTTTTGAAAATGTGTTTGCTATAATGAATGTTACAAGTGAGAAATTGAAAATTGAATTTCTGCCTTGGGTATTTGATAGTAAACATCACAAATTCTTTGCTTCACTAAAGGATATGAATATTCATTCCTGGAGTGGAATAAAACAACAATGCAGAAATAAATTCAGGCAATATCGCACTAAAACTGCCGCGAAAATAGCGGTATATGGTTTAAAGTGTTGTGCGAATCAGAGTCCAATCAAATTCCTTTCTGAATTGAAAAATGCATACAGTATGGCTGAAGATAATCCCAGATTTGATGGCTCAGAATTTGTAAATTTATTTTTTGAAGCATTGCCTACACCCATCAAAATTAACTTAGCTAGAGATTTTGATGAGGACTGCTCATTGGAATGGCTGATCAAAGAGAGTACAAAATTATACTCTATTCAGCAGTCCAGTGAGCAGGGGGTTAAAAAGGAATCAAAACCCAAAATTGTGGCAGAAACTAGGATTTCACCTAAACCCCTCAATTTGGAGTCTAAACAGAAAACCTACGTGGAAGTGGCCAGTCAAAACAGGCCATCTTCACAGAGGTTTAACTCTGCCCCCTCCCCTACACAGGTTGAGGCGCAGGGAGACTATAACCAAAGTGGGGGACATGATCAGGTGAATAATTACTCACAAAGAGAATACTCACCAAATAATTGGTATCCGCGCAAGGGTAGATACAATAGATGGCGAAGATATTCTCAGGGTAACCAGACACCCCAGGTATATAATGCTCCCCAAAGTACTAATACTGAACAAGCTGAACCCCAGGGGCAACCATGCCAGAATAGAAATAGCAGCCCTGATTCTGAGGGAACCCCATGGTCCAGGAATCATTATTATGGGGCACCAAGAGATTGGCCCAGGGGTAGAGGTAACTTGTACAATCAGGTAGATATGCTGTTTACCCAGTTAAATCGGTTGAGCGAACAATTCGCTAATATGAGTCAACTTTCTACTGCTCAGCAACCGAACAATACTTTTTTAGGGGTACAGCCAGTGGTCAGCAGTGGACCACAGGCACAGTCATAAATACTGCAGCATCACCTGAGGGGGAGGGGAGAGATATACAAAATGTAATAATAAATATCAATGATACTAATCATGTTCTCTCCCCACAGACCGAAAACGGACGATTTAGCCGTGATGACAAGCAACCTCATCTGAGAAAAATTAACAAATCCCTTCCTTTGCAGCACTCTCTGAACCTTATTTCCACAGATGCAGTACACAAGAATCCAGCCGAACCTGTCATAGAGGAGACCGGTAGGTATGAAGCTTCTTCTGCATCAGAAAGCATGGTGAACTCAGGTAACACGTGGCGAAGCCCACAGATTTATGATAATGCCAACTTTATGTGTGAAATGGTAGAAAATGCAGGAAGGTATTATGTATTAGTTGAACTGCAAGATTCAGTCTCCAACCCTATCATGGGATTGACACTGGCTCTCAGGCAACTATCTTATCCCACAGGTACTACACACAGCTAAATGAGCTAACACCCAACAAACCTAAAATAAGAGAATTTGACGGTTCTCTAATAGAAGTTGGGGGTGACTCCCTAAAAGTTTACGGTACTGCCTGGTTAAAATTTAAATTGGGGAACAGGGTCATGAGACACCCTGTCATTATGGTGGATCTGCCAACTGATCATTTAATTATTGGTAGTGATCTCCTGAAGCGATTAAGCACCATAATTGATTGCATAAATAATGTAATTTGGTCACAAGTTAAACGGCCTATCAATTATGAAAAATCTGGTATATCTCACACCCGACATAGCTGTCACATGGTGGAAGAGAAACCAGATGCTGTGGAGATTCATTTCAGGAATAACTCTGTACCTGAAATCACTATTCTACAAATAGATGATCAGCCTCCTGTTAGTGGCTCTGATGGTAATACTTTTAAAATATCACCTGGAAAGATAGCGAATATTTCCCTAGATGGCGAGATATTAACCATATAACTCCACAAGGGGGATCATAAAATCCCTAAGGGGGGAGGCCACGCTCAATACCTCACAGGGATTGAGAGAGTTAAAGAGGATCTATTTATCCCTATACAAGTGCATGACCTTGGTAAAACCAAGTATGCTAAAATAAACTTAAAACAGGAAGCTAGCTACATAAGCGAAGGTTTATTAGCGCAAATAGCTGAACCTAAAGTGATTAAATATCTTTCTCCCCAAGACCACTGTGTCCACAACCTGGATAACAGGTCTGAAAGCTATAACATCACAGCTAAGTACTTATTATCTATCTCTATTGGTAATAAGTCAGTGAAGCACCTGTTTTTAGTTGTAAATACTCCCCATAATCAAATATACATTGGCAATGATATCTTACATAGATATGCCATACAAATAGATTTGATTAACTCTTGCCTCTGGAGCAGGTTAAAGGGGGACCCTGAAGTATTTCAGGATGAAAATGCAGCCCTGAAATCAAACCAGCAATTGCCATATGCTCTGAATATGCAGGTATCTAGCGATGTTATAATTCCTGCTGGGGCTGATAAATTTCTTATACCTTTACAGGTAAAGAGAGGTCAGAAATTAAAAACTTATGAAACACTGATTTGCCTCTCCCATAGAATACAAAATCTGGGTGTCACAGTAACCTACACTCCTATGGTGAATATTGGAACTGTTCCAATACATATTATTGTGCATAACATGACCCCACAGGATATAACCTTATTCAAGGGAACTACCATAGAATATGCACTGGAATCAAGTTATTACACTTTTGGATTCCAGAATAATGTAATTGGGCTAATACCTGAAGGATACCTAACTGAAGAACAATTAATAGAACAATCCTTTGCATCTATGCCAGAGGGTCTATTTAATGTTCAGTCTATTTATCCCTTCAGCTCAGTGGAAGGCATCTGTAAAATTGAAGAATCCTCTCTAGTGTTTGATCAGCCAATCAAACAGCAAGATTACCCCAATACCCAGAGTCATGGAAGCAATATAAACTATAACAAAGGGGATCTCACCTCTAGGTTGGAAAAAGCCTATGAAATAGGACAGCCTGAAATCTTTCCAGGATTTCAGCAAATAGTCGAAGAGCAAATATCCTTAGCTAATGGCTGTTCCAGCGATGATGAACGCCAAAAGCTGCAAGAACTCCTGATGGAGTACAAGGATATTTTTGCTAAGGATTCTTATGACTGTGGTACTACAGACTTGCACATTGCAAGGATACAAACAGATCCCGATGCCCCACCTGTATTTGTCAAACAATACAGACTTCCCTTAGCCTCATATGATTCTCTTGCAGAGATCATAAGGAATTTGGAAGAAAGAGGTATTATCAGACAGGTGCACAGCTCTTATAATAATCCTATTCTAGGTGTCCTTAAGCCCAATGGACAATGGCGTTTGTGTGCTGACTTAAGACAGCTAAACAAACGAGTATACATGTCTGGCTGGCCTGTACCATACATTGACCAGTGCCTTGCACAAATGCAGGGATCCAAAATATTCACTGCCATTGATTGTGCACAGGGATATTGGACCATAAAGGTACATGAAGAGGACCAATATAAGCTAGCATTCTCTTTCCAAAAGGTCCAATATGCATTCCAGAGACTTCCATTTGGATACATAAATTCTGGACATGAATTTGCTGTATTCATGCATAAGGCTATGCCTGATGCACTGGAAAGGGGGACCTTATCTTATGTTGATGACATCTTAATCAAAAGCACAGACTTTGAAAAACACATCACAGAGCTTAAACATGTCCTCAGCCAACTTAAAAGGGCAGGTGTCAAATTATCCCTACCAAAATCTCAATGGTGCCGCACTCGTGTAAACTTCTTGGGACATGAAGTTACCTCTGAAGGATTAAATTCCCAGAAGAAAAAGGTGGAAGCTATAGTGAATTCTAAAAACCCAACTAACTTAAAGGAATTGAGATCATTCCTGGGTATGACAAATTATTCTTGCAAATTCATTGATAATTATGCGGAATTAGCTAAACCACTACTACTTCTTCTAAAGAAGGATGTGAAATGGCACTGGAGTGAGTCTCAAGAGACAGCCATCAGAGAGCTAAAGAGAAAACTCACTCAAGCACCTTGCTTAGCGTACCCTGAAGGTGGTAAACCTTTCTTCTTAGAGACAGGTTACACAGATATAAGCATGAGTGCTGTTTTATACCAAAAGCATGATAATTTGAACAAATCCATTGCTTATGCGAGCAAAAATCTATCCCCAGTAGAAATAAAGTTTAACGATTGTGAAAAAGCCCTCTAATCTACTGTATGGGCTCTACAAAATTTCCGCAGCTATATACAGGGCAAGCAAATTATTGTAGAAATAGCCCACCAGCCTTTGCTATATTTGCAACGTGAGAGAATAAGAGATGGGAATTTGTCAAATAGCCGCATAACAGCGTGGACTCTTTCCTTACAAGGCTGGCCCTTAGAAATTTGCTACAAGCAGAATAAATAGAATCCAGTTGCACGGGGGCTTGCTGAGCTCCATGATTGTACTGCTAGAGATCTTGGGGAAGAATTATCAGAAGATGATTTTCTGGAGGAACAATTGCTTTCCCTATATAAAATGTACAATGAGGACCATTGTCAAACATTATGTATATGTTGATGGTTGTTCTTACCATGCCACTATTGATTATGAGCGCAGATTAGACGCTGGCATTGGTATAACTTGGACAAATGGAGTCTCAAATATATCTATAGGTTTCAACATTGAACCAAGATCCAGTCAAGTTTCAGAACTAACTGCTGTTCTAAAAACCATTGAAATGGCTATTGTACATGATATTCATGAATTTGTGATCATAACTGACTCAAATTATGTGCGTGACAGTTTTATTGAATACCTGCCAACTTGGAAAAGAAATGGCATGCAGAAAAGCAATAACAAACCAGTCAAGCATGGCAAGTTGTTCTGCGAGATTGATAATCTGGTGGTATCCAATGATTTAACCATACACTGGAAAAAGACCAAGGGTCAGTCCAGAGTTCTAGGTCCGGATAAGGAAGGCAATGACCTTGCAGATTCATTAGCCAAATAAGGAGCCATAACTGGAGAACTCCTTAATATTGACCACTTAATGGGTGCAATTCAGGTAGAAGCCATTACCAGAAACCAGGCCAAACAACAGAGTGAGCCCAACCTGGTACAATGGAGTCAGGATTCTCCTAGTGAGGACCTGATCACTAGTCAAAAAGAAGACCCCATTGTAGGCATCTTCTATAAACACATAGAAGATCCTGAAAGCAACCCCATCTCAAAAGATGATTGTATTGGCAAAGAAGATCTTAGAATCTTAATAAAATCTAGATCACAATTCAAGTTACAGGATGGTTTGTTAATTAGAACCTTCAAAACTGGCATCCAGCAAGTTCAGAGGTCTATTGCTTCAACATGCACATGATGCTCCCACATCTGGTCATCGTGGTGCCAAACTCACGTATGAAATATTACGTGATTACGCTTTTTGGCCACACATGTTGAAAGATGTTCAAACCTACTGTCAAGGGTGTTTAATCTGCCCACCGTTCCAACCCAGCGCCATTACAGAAAAGGGGAATGGTAAAGCCATGGTCAGATATACAAATTGATTTTATTGGTCCGGTAACAAGGTCATCAAGAGATAACAAGTACATGTTAACAGTGACATGCCTGTTCACTAAATGGGTAGAGTGCATTAGTGCACCTAACAATAGTGCTAAAACATGTGCAGCGTTGCTCATCAACCACGTATTTTCCAGATTTGGTTTACCCCAAAGAATCGAGTCAGATCGGGGGACCCACTTCACTAGCGAAGTGATGACCAAAATGTGGAAAATACTAGGGGTTAAAAGAAAGCTCCATATTGCTTATAGAGCTGCCTCAAATGGTGGTGTAGAGCGTTACAACCAGTCCATTGTTAAAATCCTCAAAAAGTTTGTGAGTGAAACGGGTAAAGACTGGGATGTAAAACTACCTCTAGTCTTAATGGCATTAAGAGCAACTCCAAGTAGTGCTACCAAGATGTCACCTTTTGAACTGATGACTGGCAGAAGAATGGTTCTACCTCAGCATCTGCTGTACCGTACATCAGACCAAAACTTGATAAACACTGCCAATACACATCAATATGTGGAGAACCTAAGAAAGCACCTGCAATATGCATTTGAATTTGCTCAAAGGAATTTAGAGAGAGCCGCAACTGCCACTAAAACCTATTATGATCTCAAAACGTCCAAAAAGGAATATGAAATAAATGATAAAGTTTATCTTTATAACTTTGGAAGAGATCAGGTTAGGGAGAAGAAATTTCTTCCCTCATGGAAAGGTCCTTTTGTCATTACTGACAAAATATCTCCAGTGGCCTATAAAATACGGATCCCCAAAAATAAAAGTTTCATAGATAAATGGGTCCATATCAATCAATTACGGGCATGTCATCCTAGGTCCCAACTACAAGTCATAGAGGGAGAATGAAGTGTCATATCCCCAAATGCACTAAAGACATACTGTAGTTTAAAGATGCCTAGCTGATAAACATGAAGGCTCAAAATTGACAGACTATCTACATAGAAGACTGTCTATGGTGTGTACGGTCAACATCCTCACCAAATACCATTGACTTTAAGCCAATTTAAATACATGTGTCCTACATCTATTTAAAATTGGAAGGGGGATTTATGTCAAGGTATTTGAAATATTATTAAATAATATTATCAAATGGATTGTTTGTAGAACAAGGATTGTTTCCAAGAGATCTCCCACACTCAACATGCTAAATTATGCAATTGTGTAACCACAAGGAACTGAAAATTAACACAAGTAAAATTCTGAATACACATCTCCAGGCTGAACCAAAGACAGCATTTCGAAGCATAGATCAGGATACCTACTCATATATGGACTTCCTGCCAACAAAGGAGCTGATAATTAGCACACATTTGTTGAATGGCTCATACTGTGTGGCTGCTAACACTGAGATATACAAACGGACCCCATGTGGTGAGTAAGAGACGAAGAGTCTGGGAACTGAGTTAGAGGAAAGGGCAGTGAAGACCTTAGGATAACACAGAGAAAGCAAATGGCTCACAATGAAATTTTAAAACAACTATGTTATAGGCAAGCAAAATACATTTCAGCATTATAAGAAAATATATATATTTTTAATGGATATGTGATGGTCTTTTATATGATAATAAATATAAACACATTGTATTAATAGATAATTGCTGCATGGGACATTTATGTAGGAAATAAATTCAGAATTATTATAGATTAAATAAAAATTTTAATAATACCATATTTGAATTACATGTATATAGAACATGCTTTCCTATTTTCCAGATGCAACTAAGATGATGACAAATACAAGATACTGCATGGAAGTGAAAATGTATCTGCATAGAAAGGATTCATGCTTCCAAGATCCATTAGAAACATGAAATATGGCATATTCTTGTTGGAATACAAAACAATACTGAATTCAAAATAGGCTGTTATTTATATATAAATGCCAAGATACTGATAAAATTGTAATGCATTTTAAGCTAATAATTAACAGTATTAAATTGCCTTAATATAGTATATGCTAAAGGCATATTGATGTTTGATAGCAAAATGATCAGAGAGGTGACGTGATCCTGCCCCATGTAAAATGAATATTGTGAGAGATTAATACAAGAAATTATGGCAGTTATTACATATTTTAAAGAAATAATAATTTCACTGTCTAAAAATGCTGTATGTATTGCTGTGTCTGTCCATCACGCTGCCCCCAGTATTATGTTGCGAGAACTACAGCCAGAAGGCTTTTTGGCTGTTAAAAATGAAATTTCCAAGAGCCAATCCGATTAGACTTCCCAGGTGACCAATGGGAAGGTCAGCTCCCGTAGTGCCACCCACATGATTTCAGAAATGAGTGAAAACATATATAAGTAAGCAAGAGAGAGATAGAGAAAAAAGGAGCTGTTTAACTTTGGATGATATCTGCTGCTGGGCATTTTGAAACCATTCTGAACAAGCTGACTACCTCTTTCTCATTGATTGCAAAAGTTACTTATCTGTCTTCTGAGATGAAACAAGAAATTTCTGGTAACTGAATTATCGATTTCGATCATTTTGGTAAAGTATAAGAAAAGGGCTGCTAATTACATATGATATTTTAAAGTCACTGCAGTTTAAATTATAGTTGATAGATTAAGAGAGCAGTTTGTATTTTAATTAATGTCTCATAGTCCTATATGGTGTTAAGTTTGTTTTTTGTAGGCTAAGTGATTTATCTATGAAAGTTCTGGTGTTTTAAATCAATATTGTATTAGGATAAATTGCAGTTAAATAGCATAATATATATTATCCTATTGTTTATAAGCACTGTTTAGAATCGTATCGCTTGGATGTGAAAAGCAAAAGATTTTAGTCTTATTGAAATATTTTAAATGCAGCTCTGAATGAAAGGTTGGTTTTAAAGATACATTTTTCTGGGTTTTATAAGAAGGATAGCATATCTTAATAGTTGGTTTTAACGTATATAATATTGTGTCATATTCTGATATTGCAGATATATTTAAAAAATGTTCATGGATATTAACTAAATAAAAGAATTCAGATATTTATATTAATTGTATGGTTTCTAGTAGATGCATGTTGGTTAAGGGTTTCTATTTTTAAGGATAATTATTATTTGTATTGTGTTATAACCCTGCCATAAGCTGATATATTATTTGGAGAACACTACTAAGATTTTCATAAATATACTGACATATATATCCCTTTAAAAGTAAATGTAAAACTCAAATGCCATATAGGTAATGTCCTTAATCAACAACTGGTAACTAGATAGATGTATAGGAGGTCCTTGTTAAAGTTGGTCATATATTATTTTTCTGCACAGTCTAGTAAAATGATACTTTATCACCCATACACCCTATAAAAAATGGTCTGTATCACCCTTATACGTTCATCCGTATCGCTAATAGTGTTTTCATCTGTATACAGTTTAACAAAAGTTGTTGTGTTTCAACACTGTTAGACTCACATGTAGATATGTATAGCCTTGTGTATATGTCTCCATGTACAGGGTCGATAAACAACAGGTGCAGCGAGACTTTGTAACCACCAACATGAATGTGTTACTCAACAGGTGCAGCAAAACTTTGTAACCACCAACATGAATGAGTTACTCACGATCACCTCGGTACCATTTTCCCCAAAGTACCTTGACCAACAGTATCACAGGCAAGTTTCCGTATGGTTTTCAGCGTATACAGACCCCATAGGGGATGGTGATGGTATCGTGCAGCAAACAGTCCGATGACTAAACTCAGTGACTTCTGGACCTCGTGACCACGTGACTACCTGACGCATCAATGACATTGTTTCGATGCACGTTTCGGGACTCCGCCCTTTGTCAAGGAGTACAAAGACGTATAGAGATAGCCCTCTATAAGTAGTGAAAAAGAAGGGCCAATCAGACATCTGTCACCATGCACACAATGAATCTGCAGAACGGAATATTGATAGAAACTATGTTACTACTTATATCTAAATAAATTAATATTTAATATACATGTGAATTTCGTTTTGTTTTGAATCGAAATTCGGACAAATTTGTCAAATTTGGAGCTTTGGATCAATTTGAATTTCCGAATTACCGTAGCAATGAAACTAACGGATAAATCCGAATTAGTTCAAATTTATTCGTTACATTCAAATGGCCATGGACTAATCCCAATTAAACTAGTATTGGGAGCGGAGCCACGCCGTGCTGGATCATGGCAGCACTCTAACACAGCTCCAATATTGCCAAGGTTCTCAGCCCAATTAGTAGCCACTAGGAGCCCTAAGAGACACTATATGGGGAGAAACTATTGTCCCATATGACACCCTCCACCCTTTGACTCAGTGGTGAGAGATCCTGGAGCAACATAGAACCCTGTCACTACAGCTCAAGTCCAGAAAAGCACAGTGCTGCCATCTTTACCTGAGTCGGATATGGCCGGGAAAAAAATCCTATCTACACTGGGCTAGAAGTGAGAGGAGTTGCTCATGGCACTCTGCAGACTGAGTCAGCTTCCAGGACCAATCCAGAGGAGTCATTAGGATCTTACAGGCATCACACCGCCAACCGTACTGAGGCCGCAGCCATTCCAGGTCTGAGACGAGAAGGCCTACCTCCATGTGACAAGCAGCAATTGTGCCGCGACACTGCCCAACCTGTCAGGGACTCTGCTGACATCTGGTAAGCTGCCGGTTGTGCCTAGAACACTGGTCACTGCAGGACTCACACCACGGTAATACCAAAGGCTATAACAGCGCTATATTAAACTTCACAAAGGAGGGTAACATTTGAATACAAGAGGGGCTGCCATAAAGCTTCATAGATAGTATTATAACCTTGTTAAAAGGGAGGTTTTATTTCAAGCATCTCCTCTAAACACACTAAACTAAAAAGCTATCACATACCTCAATAGCTCTGAGAACAACTCTTCTCTTATACAAAAGGAGAGTACTCCTCTTCACAAACACAAGAGGCCTTTCTGCTGTATAACTACTTCGTTGGTATTATTGCCATTGCTCATACTCTTTTACGTTAACCCCTAAGGGCCTAAACCATATTAGAACAGAAAATTAAAACCTGCTCAAAACCTGCTTAAAACAGTCAAACCCTTGTCCCACCTCTAGTCAAGAATGGCCACAAGAAAGGGTCCTAAGCTAGACAAACAGAACAAATCACACAATATGGTTCTCTCTGTATCAACCTTTTTTATAACATCTGATACCGCCTCTACAGACACATACCAAACCCTAGCTGTAGCAGAGGTTGATTCATGACATAGCGAATCTGATGCTCACCGGGACTCTCTGCGCACCATACATCCCAATTAGCAGGTCTACCTTCTAAATCAGACCTGGAATCCTTAAAATCCTTTATTATGGAGGAACTGAGAGATCTTAAGAAAAATTTGAACAAAATGGGGTCCAGAATAGACTTCTTGGAAGACGGTCAGGATAATTTAAACAACCTTGTGAGCTAAAATATGCAACAGATTTCTATTCAAGACAAGATCAGCTTAAAGATCTATTTCAACATATCTCTCCTCGCACCTCTCCCATTAACCCCTTAATGACCGCAGCACTTTTCCATTTTCTGTCCGTTTGGGACCAAGGCTATTTTTACATTTTTGCGGTGTTTGTGTTTAGCTGTAATTTTCTTCTTACTCATTTACTGTACCCACACATATTATATACCGTTTTTCTTGCCATTAAATGGACTTTCTAAAGATACCATTATTTTCATCATATCTTTTAATTTACTATAAAAAAATTATAAAATATGAGGAAAAATTGAAAAAAAAAACACTTTTTCTAACTTTGACCCCCAAAATCTGTTACACATCTACAACCACCAAAAAACACCCATGCTAAATAGTTTATAAATTTTGTCCTGAGTTTAGAAATACCCAATGTTTACATCTTCTTTGCTTTTTTTGTAAGTTATAGGGCCATAAATACAAGTAGCACTTTGCTATTTCCAAACCATTTTTTTTTTCAAAATTAGCGTTACATTAGAACACTGATATCTTTTAGGAATCTCTGAATATTCATTGACATGCATATATATTTTTTTAGTAGACAACCCAAAGTATTGATCTAGGCCCATTTTGGTATATTTCATGCCACCATTTCACTGCCAAATGCGATCAATTAAAAAAAATCGTTCACTTTTTCACAAATTTTTTCACAAACTTTAGGTTTCTCACTGAAATTATTTACAAACAGTTTGTGCAATTATGGCACAAATGGTTGTAAATTCTTCTCTGGGATCCCCTTTGTTCAGAAATAGCAGACTTATATGGCTTTGGTGTTGCTTTTTGGTAATTAGAATGCCACTAAATGCCACTGCGCACCACACGTGTATTATGCCCAGCAGTGAAGGGGTTAATTAGGGAGCATGTAGGGAGCTTGTAGGGTTAATTTTAGCTTTAGTGTAGTGTAGTAGACAACCCCAAGTATTGATCTAGGCCCATTTTGGTATATTTCATGCCACCATTTCACCGCCAAATGCGATCAAATTAAAAAAAAACGTAAAATTTTTCACAATTTTAGGTTTCTCACTGAAATCATTTACAAACAGCTTGTGCAGTTATGGCACAAATGGTTGTGAATGCTTCTCTGGGATCCCCTTTGTTCAGAAATAGCAGACATATATGGCTTTGGCGATGCTTTTTGGTAATTAGAAGGCCGCTAAATGCCGCTGGACATCACACATGTATTATGTCTAGCAGTGAAGGGGTTAATTTGGGATCTTGTAGGGAGCTTGCAGGGTTAATATTAGATTTAGTGTAGAGCTCAGCCTCCAACCTGAAACATCAGACCCCCTGATCCCTCCCAAACAGCTCTCTTCCCTCCCCCACCCCACAATTGTCCCCGCCATCTTAAGTACTGGCAGAAAGTCTGCCAGTACTAAAATAAAAGCTATATGTATTTTTTTTAATGATTTTTTAAGCATATTTACATATGCTTCTGTGTACGATCCCCCCTTAGTCCCCAACCTCACTGATCTCCCCCCAAACAGCTCTATCCCCTCCCACTCTAACTTAATGGACGCCATCTTGGGCACACCGATGGCCGCCCACCCGCCTCCCAATTCGGCTCCCACCCACCAACGATACCGGCCATCGATGTCCGGTGCAGAGAGGGCCACAGAGTGCCTCTCTCTGCATCGGATGGCCATGTGAGGTTATTGCAGGATGCCTCCATATTGAGGCAGCACTGCAATAACCGGAAAGCAGCTGGAAGCGAGCAGGATCGCTTCCAGCTGCTTTCCACACCGAGGACGTGCAGGGTACGTTCTCAGGCGTTAACTGCCTTTTTTTTGAGGACGTACCCTGCACGTCCTCGGTCATTAAGGGGTTAATAAGGGCGACATTGAGAGGGTTCATAGAGCGCTAAGGATGCCTCCAAAACTGCCTGCCCCACCTAGAGACGTTATCATACGTTTCCTAAAATTCACCATCAAAGAAGAAATATGGCAAGCAGCCAGAACCAGACAATCCATCTCGTTCCAGGGGCATGACATCCAAATCTTCCAAGACCTCAGCCCACAAACTATCCAGATTTGAAAGGAAGTCCGATTCATTACTTTCCTTTCATTTAAAAAAAATATCAGATATAGGTGGAGATTCCCCTTCAGCCTAATAATTAACCACAACAGATCCCAGTTCATAAATAAAAATTTCAGCGACTTGAACAATCTAACCAAACTTCTAAATATACTGCTGGCTTCACCGCCGGAAAGTGCAATCTCATTACCTCCTCTACAGCCTTCTGAAGGACATGCCAGACCTAAAGAGCAACACCCTCAATGGAGCAAAGTTCTATCGAAATGGAGAAAAACTCGGGACTCACCGTCCCAAGATCCCCCACTGGACTTATAATGGAAACTTTGGGGGCACCCACTATTCATAAGTCAGAAGTCTTATTGTAATTCAGTTTTGGACATTGGCCTGTATTCATAGGACTCTTTGGGGACTAGGAGTTGGTATTATATTGCTACTGTAACACTATGAATCCTGAAATCAGTTACCTATACCAATGCAGGCTATGCTAGTTCCACTCTTCAGTCTATTTCAGCTATTTTTTTGCTTTATATCTGTTCAAAGAGACTTATTAGTTAATACTAAATGTAAGAATATCCCTGTGCCTATGGGACATTTAATCTACTGCAATGCACTGTTTTATAATGACCCCTCTAATTTAATTTACAATATTGATAGTGCTCCATAGTGTTCTTTATTTTCTTGTTTATTAGTGTAGACACACAAAAAAAATCACCTTGGAAAAACCACTCTCCATCCATGGTGTACAATGAAAAAAATACACATATTGTTTGTAATGTTTTAAAATGTTATCTAATTAGTTATTGTTATGCTGTTTATTCTGTATTTGTGATGCTTTACTCTGTGTCTTCTCCAATGTTACTCAATGCCTACTCACATAATCACCTACCCTCCTGCTTCAAGCATATTTGTAAGTTCTTCCACTTAACTCACTATGCCTCCTGATTCATTAAGCGTTAACGTTGTCTCACATAATGTTAAAGGGCTGAATATCCATCAAAAGAGGTCTATAGTGCTTAGAGACTACACTAGACTTAAGGGTGACATAATCTTATTACAAGAAACCCACTTTAATAAAGGTTGGGAAACTCTCCAGTCCTTTAAGAAATATGGACAAGCATACTTCGCCTCAAATACAGCTAAATGTAATGGTAAATATATTCTTCTTAACAAATCTCTGTAATTTAAAACCACTTCTGTCACAAAGGACAAAGAGGGGAGATACCTGGTCATTACAGGGATCTTATTTAACAAACCGGTAACAATAGCTAACATATACGCCCCCAATGGTAACCCCTCCCAATTTTTCAAACAAATATGTAATATCCTCTTAGAATTAACAAAGGGAAGTTTAGTATTGGGCAGAGATTTTAACATAGCAATGAATCCCTAGGTAGACTGCTCTACAGGACCATCTTCTGTCCCTAATAAGATACTAAAAATGAATTAAATCAAGTTTAGCCAACCTAGCTGTACACAGTCCCTGGCAAATACATCATCCAATAAATTAGAAAGAATGAGAGCACTGGCACTAGTTACGTGTAAACTGGAATTAATAGAAATAACAATTTCCGGTGCTAACCCACCAATAATAATACAGATAAGAGAAAAAGGTAAGATAACCTCAAAAGGGGCGGTTAACAAGCACTCATTCCTAGTTGTAAGTAAAATAAAGATTTTTATTCATTATAATTAAAATACAAGCCTCCAAAGCAAACAGTACCTAAAATTAAACTAAGTCACATCATCCCCCTCTTTCCTGGCCGATAACAGCTCCCTCGGCTTCAGGTGACAGGGACAACGAACTACTAGTGTTTAAAACCAACAAAATTAACCTAGGTGCACAAAAAACGAGCAAACTAGTTTCGGCTGTACTATCAGCCTTTCTCAATGTGGCAGACAAACCGAGGCCCGGGTGCCACCCCTTTAAATAGCACTCTGTGAGATCCATAGACCAATCGTAGGCTGCATAAGAAAAACTCCCACTTAAGAACCAATCACTTTGCATTGAGACGTTGTCTTTCATTATCGCATTATTATTGGCTAGTATATTGCAACCCATTCATGTGAATAAACATGTTTGTTACGATTTCCTATTCCGATTGATTACTAGTGGGTTCCTATGGCTATGCAGTGTATGTCTTCATTCAATTATTCATAGTATGTGTAATGTATCTTTGATCAGTTATGTATTTGTTACCCTTTACATCAGAATAGTACAGATTGTATCGTAAGTAAACATATTAGTGTAACAGACACTCCCACTTACAGCACCAACCACTTGGGTAGCGAGGGTGTGTACAGAAACAATATTCTGATTGGCTGATGTCTGATATTGCCCCCATTGGTTCCGATACTTTATCTGTATTAATGCCGTGGGGTTTAATTATATCTGTTATAACGAAGTCTATCTATGCATTATTAGCGGTATACCGGCAAAGAAACTGAAGGGAGTTAGGTCAATTGTTACTCTGTCATACGATTTCTATTTGGTTTTCAGTGTGATACGCTCTGTCACATTCCAATTAACAGCTTTTATACCACTGTCAACATCT
Source organism: Bombina bombina (assembly GCF_027579735.1). Lineage (NCBI taxonomy): Eukaryota > Metazoa > Chordata > Amphibia > Anura > Bombinatoridae > Bombina > Bombina bombina. The sequence goes on from NC_069500.1 coordinate 546,588,499, forward strand.
AAGTAACATCCGCAACGCACGTAGAGATACAGAAGAGGGCAAACAGTTAACAAGTGTAGCTAGACACTTTCTTCAATACCATTCTGGCAAAACTACCTATTTTAAGTGCTGGGGTCTGGAACAGATAAAACCTGGGATTAGAGGAGGCAACAGTGAGAAAATCTTGTTGCAGAAAGAAACAGGTTGGATTTTCAGACTCAATACTGTTATACCTAACGGGATGAATGAGGCGAATAACATTTGGGTATTTCTTTAAAAATCACTTCCCTTGTGGCTATTTAAGAATGATAATTAAAAATATCAGTGTTCCTTGTTTCACTTTCTGAGAAGTGGATAAATATGAATCTTTAACACCTAAGTATATGGTATACATATACACAATAGTTCTTTATTTTATTATATTTTTTCCATAAAAATATGTAAACAAATACATTCATGCTTACCAACATTGTACCTAACCTAATCTGACTATTATCCCCCTGACAAGTAATATTTGGAAGTATCAACTCAAACTAATTTAAGTAATAGGATACTTTATATAATATTTGGGGTCTTTGAAAATATTTCTGTGTAGGTATAGGATGTGGAAAGCCTCAACTACGAATGTAATTTTTGGGTGTTTTAGTGCCGCCCATAGCACCATCCATATCTATATCCATATTTCATTATAACATTGTATATTAGTGTGAATGTTAATATTATGACTTATTAAAGTTAAACTGAAGATCACTTTAACCCTTGGCAATGTGTATCTGTACACTAATACACCAGCATAGTAAATATTAACGCCATACAACCTTTTAGTATGATATCGTTTATACAGTCTCTACCAAATGCTAAAAATACAGATATGTGTTTTCACACTAAGGCCTAGATTTAGAGTTTGGCGTTAGCCGTGAAAACCAGCGTTAGAGGCTCCTAACGCTGGTTTTAGGCTACCTCCGGTATTTGGAGTCACTCAAAATAGGGTCTAACGCTCACTTTTCAGCCGCGACTTTTCCATACCGCAGATCCCCTTACGTAAATTGCGTATCCTATCTTTTCAATGGGATTTTTCTAACTCCGGTATTTAGAGTCGTGTCTGAAGTGAGCGCTAGACATCTAACGACAAAACTCCAGCCGCAGGAAAAAAGTCAGTAGTTAAGAGCTTTCTGGGCTAACGCCGGTTTATAAAGCTCTTAAGTACTGTACTCTAAAGTACACTAACACCCATAAACTACCTATGTACCCCTAAACCGAGGCCCCCCCACATCGCCGCCACTCAATTAAATTTTTTTAACCCCTAATCTGCCGACCGCCACCTACGTTATCCTTATGTACCCCTAATCTGCTGCCCCTAACACCGCCGACCCCTGTATTATATTTATTAACCCCTAACCTGCCCCCACAACGTCGCCGCCAGCTACCTACACCTATTAACCCCTAATATGCCGACCGCAAAGCGCCGCCACCTACATTATAGCTATGTACCCCTAATCTGCTGCCCCTAACACCGCCGACCCCTATATTATATTTATTAACCCCTAATCTGCCCCCCACAACATCGCCGCCACCTGCCTACACTTATTAACCCCTAATCTGCTGAGCGGACCGCACCGCTATTATTATAAAGTTATTAACCCCTAATCCGCCTCACTGACCCTATAATAAATAGTATTAACCCCTAATCTGCCCTCCCTAACATCGCCGACACCTAACTTCAAACATTAACCCCTAATCTGCCGACTGGAGCTCACCGCTATTCTAATAAATATATTAACCCCTAAAGCTAAGTCTAACCCTAACACTAACACCCCCCTAAGTTAAATATAATTTAAATCTAACGAAATAAATTAACTCTTATTAAATAAATTATTCCTATTTAAAGCTAAATACTTACCTGTAAAATAAACCCTAATATAGCTACAATATAAATTATTATTATATTATAGCTATTTTAGGATTTATATTTATTTTACAGGTAACTTTGTATTTATTTTAACCAGGTACAATAGCTATTAAATAGTTAAGATCTATTTAATAGCTAAAATAGTTAAAATAATTACAAAATTACCTGTAAAATAAATCCTAACCTAAGTTACAATTAAACCTAACACTACACGATCAATAAATTAATTAAATAAACTACCTACAATTACCTACAATTAACCTAACACTACACTATCAATAAATTAATTAAATACAATACCTACAAATAAATACAATTAAATAAACTAGCTAAAGTACAAAAAATAAAAAAGAACCAAGTTACAAAAAATAAAAAAATATTTAAAAACATAAGAAAAATATTACAACAATTTTAAACTAATTACACCTACTCTAAGCCCCCTAATAAAATAACAAAGCCCCCCAAAATAAAAAAATGCCCTACCCTATTCTAAATGACTAAAGTTCAAAGCTCTTTTACCTTACCAGCCCTGAACAGGGCCCTTTGCGGGGCATGCCCCAAGAAGTTCAGCTCTTTTGCCTGTAAAAAAAAACATACAATACCCAAGCCCCCCAACATTACAACCCACCACCCACATACCCCTAATCTAACCCAAACCCCCCTTAAATAAACCTAACACTAAGCCCCTGAAGATCTTCCTACCTTGTCTTCACCTCACCGGGATCACCGATCTGTCCAGAAGAGCTCCTCCGATGTCCTGATCCAAGCCCAAGTGGGGGGCTGAAGAGGTCCATGATCCGGCTGAAGTCTTCATCCAAGCGGGGCAAGAAGAGGTCTTCCATGCGATTGAAGTCTTCATCCAAGCGGCATCCATCCGGAGCAGAGCGGCAGCATCCTGAAGACCTCCGACGCGGAACATCCATCCTGGCCGACGACTGAACGACGAATGACGGTTCCTTTAAATGACGTCATCCAAGATGGCGTCCCTCAAATTCCGATTGGCTGATAGGATTCTATCAGCCAATCGGAATTAAGGTAGGAATATTCTGATTGGCTGATGGAATTAGCCAATCAGAATCAAGTTCAATCCGATTGGCTGATCCAATCAGCCAATCAGATTGAGCTCGCATTCTATTGGCTGTTCCAATCAGCCAATAGGATGCAAGCTCAATCTGATTGGCTGATCTGATCAGCCAATCGGATTGAACTTTATTCTGATTGGCTGATTCCATCAGCCAATCAGAATATTTCTACCTTAATTCCGATTGGCTGATAGAATCCTATCAGCCAATCGGAATTCGAGGGACGCCATCTTGGATGACGTCATTTAAAGGAACCGTCATTCGTCGTTCAGTCGTCGGCCAGGATGGATGTTCTGCGTCGGAGGTCTTCAGGATGCTGCCGCTCCGCTCCGGATGGATGCCGCTTGGATGAAGACTTCAATCGGATGGAAGACCTCTTCTTGACCCGCTTGGATGAAGACTTCAGTCGGATCATGGACCTCTTCAGCCCCCCGCTTGGGCTTGGATCAGGACATCGGAGGAGCTCTTCTGGACAGATCGGTGAACCCGGTGAGGTGAAGACAAGGTAGGAAGATCTTCAGGGGCTTAGTGTTAGGTTTATTTAAGGGGGGTTTGGGTTAGATTAGGGGTATGTGGGTGGTGGGTTGTAATGTTGGGGGGCTTGGGTATTGTATGTTTTTTTTTTTACAGGCAAAAGAGCTGAACTTCTTGGGGCATGTCCCGCAAAGGGCCCTGTTCAGGGCTGGTAAGGTAAAAGAGCTTTGAACTTTAGTAATTTAGAATAGGGTAGGGCATTTTTTTATTTTGGGGGGCTTTGTTATTTTATTAGGGGGCTTAGAGTAGGTGTAATTATTTTAAAATTGTTGTAATATTTTTCTTATGTTTTTAAATATTTTTTTATTTTTTGTAACTTAGTTCTTTTTTATTTTTTGTACTTTAGCTAGTTTATTTAATTGTATTTATTTGTAGGAATTGTATTTAATTAATTTATTGATAGTGTAGTGTTAGGTTAATTGTAGGTAATTGTAGGTATTTTATTCAATTAATTTATTGATCGTGTAGTGTTAGGTTTAATTGTAACTTAGGTTAGTATTTATTTTACAGGTAATTTTGTAATTATTTTAACTATTTTAGCTATTAAATAGTTCTTAACTATTTAATAGCTATTGTACCTGGTTAAAATAAATACAAAGTTACCTGTAAAATAAATATTAATCCTAAAATAGCTATAATATAATTATAATTTATATTGTAGCTATATTAAGATTTATTTTACAGGTAAGTATTTAGCTTTAAATAGGAATAATTTATTTAATAAGAGTTAATTTATTTCATTAGATTTAAATTATATTTAAGTTAGGGGGGTGTTAGTGTTAGGGTTATACTTAGCTTTAGGGGTTAATACATTTATTAGAATAGCGGTGAGCTCCAGTCGGCAGATTAGGGGTTAATGTTTGAAGTTAGGTGTCGGCGATGTTAGGGAGGGCAGATTAGGGGTTAATACTATTTATTATAGGGTTAGTGAGGCGGATTAGGGGTTAATAACTTTATTATAGTAGCGCTCAGGTCCAGTCGGCAGATTAGGGGTTAATAAGTGTAGGCAGGTGGAGGCGACGTTGTGGGGGGCAGATTAGGGGTTAATAAATATAATATAGGGGTCGGCGATGTTAGGGCAGCAGATTAGGGGTACATAGGGATAATGTAAGTAGCGGCGGTTTACGGAGCGGCAGATTAGGGGTTAATAATAATATGCAGGGGTCAGCGATAGCGGGGGGCAGCAGATTAGGGGTTAATAAGTGTAAGGTTAGGGGTGTTTAGACTCGGGGTACATGTTAGAGTGTTAGGTGCAGACGTAGGAAGTGTTTCCGCATAGCAAACAATGGGGCTGCGTTAGGAGCTGAACGCGACTTTTTTGCAGGTGTTAGGTTTTTTTTCAGCTCAAACAGCCCCATTGTTTTCTATGGGGGAATCGTGCACGAGCACGTTTTTGAGGCTGGCCGCTTGCGTAAGCAACTCTGGTATCGAGAGTTGAAGCTATGTTAAATATGCTCTACGCTCCTTTTTTGGAGCCTAACGCAGCCTTTATGTGGACTCTCAATACCAGAGTTATTTTTATGGTGCGGCCAGAAAAAAGCCGACGTTAGCTACGCTGGTCGTTACCGACAAAACTCTAAATCTAGCCGTAAGAAAGTATATAATTTGGACAAATGGTTTAATGGACTAAACACGATTTCTGTATACATAAAGCGTTAATCTACAACTAATAATAGGTGTAAATATTAAGTTCATGATAAACGTCTATTACATGGGTTCAAACATGATATTAACAAGTATTTTTGAAGTGAATAACCCAAATTCAGGATTGTTATGCTGTATCATTTGTGCCGTGGTATTCCTGTATATACATTCAGACGGTGGTATAAAAGCTGCTAATAGGAATTTGACAGAGTGTATGACACTGAACCTTTTTTTTTTTTTTGAGTTTCAAAATTTTTCTATTGAATCAAGTTGAAGCATACATTACACAACATCAAATTGAAACAGACATTCCATATTATCCATACAGTTTGATTAGTGTACATAGGAATAAGCAATGATTCAATTATGGAGAGAGTGCTTCAAGAAATAAGAAGTTTTCTTATGCTACTGAGCTGGTGGAAAGCGCTCATCAGTAATCTTAGCATAACTCTTCCATTTAAAGAGTCAATCTGTATTGTAAAAGTAACTTGATGTATCTTCATATAACTTTCAACAATTTAAACCAAAAACAAGTTCAGAATATTTCTTTATGGCTATGAATAGCAATAAGAAGGTCAAAAGTGTTGTAAGTGTATGTGCATTAGATCCTAATGGGAAGTGTCCAAAGCGTTGGTGTGTTTCAGGGAGTAAAGATATTCCTCCCAGAGTAAACGGATGGACAAGAAATCCTCTGTTTTATGTAATTTTGTATAATGGTATTGTTCAAGGTCTATGGCAGTGGATACTCTATCATGCCAAAATCTAATGTTCGGTAGGGTAGATTGCTTCCAGCAATACGGGATATATCTTTTGGCCGTATTAATCATTACAGTGAGGAGTTTAAGCCGTAATGAGCAAGATACCTGCGGGATAAAATTAAAGATATAGATCCATGGGGTAAATGGGAGAGAAATTCCTGTCACTAGTTTTATTTCCTCTCCAATAGTTGACCAGTATGTTTGTGCAATCGGACATGACCACCATAAGTGGGAGAAGGTACCGCGTTGATGACACTGAACCTTTTAGTATGATATTGTTGATACAGTCTCTACCAAATGCTAAAAATACCAATATGTGTTTTCACACTAACAAAGACAAATGGTTTAATGGACTAAACATGATCTCTGTATACATAAAGCGTTAATCCACAACTAATAATAGGTGTAAATATTAAGTTCACGACACACGTCTATTACATGGGTCCAAACATGATATTAACAAGTATTTTCGAAATGAATAACCCAAATTCAGGATTGTTATGCTGTATCATTTGTGCCATGGTATTCCTGTATATACATTCAGATGGTGGTATAAAAGCTGCTAATTGGAATGTGACAGAGCGTATCACACCAAAAACTAAATAGGAATCGTATGACAGAGTAACAATTGACCTAACTCCCTTCAGTTTCTTTTCCGGTATACCGCTAATAATGCATAGAAAGACTTCGTTATAACAGATATAATTAAACCCCACGGCATTAATACAGATAAAGTATCAGAACCAATAGGGGCAATATCAGACATCAGCCAATCAGAATATTGTTTCTGTACACACCCTCGCTACCCAAGTGGTTGGTGCTGTAAGTGGGAGTGTCTGTTACACTAATAGGTCCTCTATGTTTACTTACGATACAATCTGTACTATTATGATGTAAAGGGTAACAAATACATGACTGATCAAAGATACATTACACATTGAAGCTTGACAAAACCTTGTTGAAGGACCACATACTTTATACACAGATCACAAACTCCCTTGAGGAATATTTTAGACTCAACAACACCCCAGATGTAGACGCTCAAGCGGTTTGGAATGCCCATAAGTGTGTAATAAGGGGGGAACTCATTGCCTTAAAAGCAGATAAGTCCAAACAAGAACAAATCTACCTGACCTCTTAACTTGAAGATCTTAATAAACTTTAAGATATTCATTAACAATTCCCATAAAATCGCTCTCTCCAAGATAGCCTAGAACACAAATGGCAGCAATTAAATATTTACTTGGGCATGGAAGCAAAACGCAGGGTTTTATTTCTACAAAAAAACTACTATGAAGGGGCTAATAAACAGTGGAGAATGCTGACCAGGCAACTAAAAAAGAGCACCCACCAGCGTTACATAATGAACATAACGGACAACACAGGAAAGCAGTGGTTTTCCTCCAAAGACATAGCAAAGTAATTTAGGGCCTACTATAGCAAATTATATAACCTAACCCAAACCCCACACATATCCAACCCCACCTATATCCAGACATATCTATCCCAGCTAGACTTACCTAAGCTCTCTATGGAACAACAAAACAACTTAGAAGCTTCTTTTACTCTGGAAGAACTCCTAATAGCCTTGGCATACTCTCCAACTCATTTCAAATTACTAACGGGACCAGGCCGGGGTGCCCCTATCCCCATTGTTATTTACATGCCTTATAAAAACTTTTGCCTCAAAAATTAGGAACAACCCAGATATTCTGGGCATTACACTCAAAGGGGAAGAATATAAACTGTCCATGTTTGCGGACGATATCCTCTTTACCCTCACAGATCCAGAAAAAGTGATCCCCCATTTACTACAAGAATTACATCTTTTTCATAACCTATCTAACTTCTTAATGAACCAAAACAAATTGGAAATATTAGGAATCTCTCTTTCACTGCAAATAAAGAGTAGAATTAAATTCTCCTGCCCTTTCAAATGGTGTAAGGGTTCATTAAAATACCTAGGTATCTTCTTGGCTGGCAACCGAGAAGCGATATGTAATCTAAAGTACATTTCGATAAAAAAAGCACTAACACAAGATCTTTCCTCGTGGACCTCTAAAAAGCTAATGTGGCTCGGCTGAATAAACACTATAAAAAATTAACATGTTTCCTAGGCTCCTATATATTCTACAAACCCTACCCATACCTATCCCCTCTAAATTTCTACCCCAAATAGAACATATATTCAGCTATTTTATATGGAACAGAAAGCCCCCCAGAATTAATAAACGCTTTATGTCACTTTCCACCCAAGCAGGGGATCTGGGAGTTCCAAATGTCGAATCCTACCATCAATCCATCTCTCTCCAGAGAATCGAGACCTGGACCTCTGACCTCCCTAACTCACAACAACGAATTTTCAACCAATGACCTACCGAAGTATATAGATGCAACCCCCTCTCCCTCCCAACGAACATAGACATGAACCAAATAATTAACAACAAACAGATTTACTCACAAGACCACTTTAAGGAATTAAATATCCCTTGGGCTTTTAATTGGTTTTCATATAGGAGAGTTCATCACTACATTTCCACTCATAAACAAACTCTCAACATGACCCATCCTTTAACTAACCTAGAAAAACTATATACATCCCCTTCTCCCCTTAAACATAACGTATCTCATATACACCAGCTTTTCACCCAACCCCCCCCCCCCCCTCCTGGCTATATACTGCATTACCTTTAAAAATGGGAAAGAGAATTGGGCAAAGTCATTATCCCCCAAGCAGCCACTGACATTTTTAATAACACTCGGACATCTTCCACTTCTTTGTCTATATTGGAGATAAACTACAAAATATTACACTGCTGGTACGTAACCCCAAATCGACTACACAGACTTTTCCCTAAAGCTAGCAATTGTTGCTGGAGATGCGGACACGTAGGTAGCGGAATGGGCCACATGTGGTGGTGGTGTTCTCAAATTAACAACTTCTGAAGTGATATAATTATAGAAATAGAAGGGATTCTTCAAATTACCCTCTGTCTAGACCCACAGATTTGACTGTTAAACAAGCCCACAAAGCTTCCCTCAAAACTATATAAACCCCTCTTCAAAATGATGGTTAATAGTGTGAAAGTTCTCATAGTGAAAAACTGGAAAGCAAAGCAAACCCCTTCCCTGAACATGTGGAGACTAAAAGTTACTAATCTACTTGAACTTGAAGAGTATAGCTCCTACAAAATGGAAAACAGAGACCCGTTCATTGAATCACAAGTAGTTTGGGAACAATATATGAAAAACCTATTCAAAACCACTAGCAACTCCTCTTAAATCACACTTACTCATTTCACATATACAAAGGTACAGGAACTCAAACTTCTAGTGTTAGAAATACTATAGAGGAAGGAGAGACATATAACCTTTATCGGATATTAAGGAACCTATGGCATACCACTCAACTCTACAGCATTAAACTAAATACAGAGTTTATTTTTGTTAATGTATTTGCTTCTACATGAAAATGTTAAGATAAGAATCCAATACTGTGAAACTAATCATTTGTAAAATTCACTTGCTGATGCGATTTGTACTGACTCTAATTTTTGTTCATGTTGCTGAATTCTCAATAGAAAATAAATTGAAAAAACAAACAAACAAAAAAACAATTACACTAGTATTGTACAGGATATTAGGTTATATCACTCTACTGTGGGTTACACCTAACATTACAGTACATAATACTAGTCTAATACACAGCACATCCCACCTAACACATACCGAACATCCGAATTTACTAATAAAATCCAAAGAATACATCAGAATACATCCGAAGGCTGAGGTACTAAACCAGTTTTTTTCTTCAGTATACACAAGAGAGGAACCATTGGATGATAATTTGGAACAAAATAGAACATGTCAGTTCATACCATTAACTGGGTTATGTTTAGAGGATATCAGGAAAAAAACTGGATAATATTAAGGCAAATGAAACTCCAGGCCCAGATGGAATACACCCAAGGGTGTTAAGGGAATTTAGCATTGTTATAGACAAACCTCTACTCTTAATTTTTCAAGACTCATTATCCTCAGGCATGGTACCCCAGGATTGGCGTAAAGTTGATGTGGTGCCACTCTTCGAAAAAAGGGAAGCAGGGGATGATCCAGGAAGCTATTGACCAGTTAGTCCGACATCAATAGTGGAGAAGATATTTGATGGGATTATAAGGGAATTTATTGATGAGCATATTCATGTAAACAAGATTATGAGTTCTAATCAGCATGGTTTTAAAAGAAATAGATCATGTCAAACTAATCTAATTAGATTCTACAAGGAAGTAAGTAAAAATATAGATAAAGGGGAATCAGTTGATGTGATATACTTAGATCTTGCATTGACATTTGATGAAGTGCCAAATGAGAGATTAATGCACAAAATTAAGGGACTGGGAATAGCTGAAAATGTTAGCTCATGGATAAATAACTGGATAAAAGATAGGGAGAAACGATTAGTAGTAAATGGATCATACTCAGATTGGAAAAAGGTAATCAGTGGAGTCCCCAAGGGATCAGTGCTGGGCCCTTTTCTTTTTAATATTTCTATAAATGGCTTGGAGCAAGGATTAAATAGCGACATCTCTATTTTTGCAGATGATACTAAGTTAAGTAAGGTCATTAGGTCAGAGCAGGATGAACTTTCATTACAAAGGAATCTGCAAAAATTAGAAGTATGGGCAGGTAAATGAAAAATGAGATTTAATACGGGAAAATGCAAGGTTCTACATTTTGGAAGTAAAAATAAGCAGGCAACATATTTTTTAAATGGGGCAAGATTTAGCCAAACAGGAGGAAAGGGATTTGGGAGTAGTAATAGATAACAAGCAAAAGATGGATGCACAATGAAGGGCAGCGGCTTCAAAGGCTAATAAGATAATAGCATTTATTAAAAGAGGCATTGATTTAATAGAGGAGAGCATAATTATGTCACTATATAAAGCCCTAGTAAGATCTCACCTTGAGTATGGAGTGCAGTTCTGGGGACCAATCGCAAAAAAGGATATTTCAGAACTAGAGAAAGTTCAGAGAAGGGCCACAAAGCTAATAAGGGGATTGGAGAATTTAAGCTATGAGGAGAGGCTAGCCAAACTGGATTTGTTTTCTTTAGAAAAAAGGGCGCTTGAGAGGTGACATGATTACTTTATATAAATATATTCAAGGCCCATATACAGAGATGGCAGAAGCTCTGTTTATTCAAAGAAAATTGTTTCTGACAAGAAGTCACAATTTGAATTTGGAGGAAAGGAGATTTAATCTCCTGCAACGGAAACGTTTTTTCACTGTAAGAGCAATAAAATTGTGGAACTCATTACCAAAAGAGGTAGTGAATGCCAATACCCTAGATACATTTAAAAATAGTCTGGATACATTTCTGTATACAAACAAAATTCATGGATATGATTACTAGTATTAAATGGGTAACCTTTTAGTGGAGTTATTTAAGCTTAACTGGAACTTTTTGTAAGTATTTTAGATTTGTATAGGTTGAACTATGTATTCAAATCTGAATAAATCTGAATGAATCCAAAACGAATGCATTCAAATGTCTCCAAATTCAAATCGATCCGAAAACAAAATTCGAAAAACATCCGAATCGGTACGAAATGAACCAAAACAAATGTTTCCGCCGCTCACAAGTCTAAAATTTACAAAGGAAACTTATGGGAGACACAGAATAATTCAGATGCCAATAAACATACTAATGACATAACATGAACTGTTCTCAATCATAAGGATTATATTTATCAATATTCATATTGACTGTTTTCAATGTATACATATAAATTGGATAAATATAAGATACTACACATTGGATCAAGACTCCCCAAGGAATATCCCGATTTAAACCCCTAGGTGACATAGTGTCCAACATCCTAATCCACTGTGCTTCCTTTTTAAATAACATTTTTTGCCAATCTCCTCCCCGTCTAAGTGGAGGAACCCCATCTACAATTTGGAATCTTAATTGACTTTTATTGTGTGATGCTAAGGTGAAATGGTGTGAGACAGGAGCATCTTCATACAATTTACCTATAGCTGATTTATGTTGACATACTCTGTCCCTCACAGACTCAGTGGTCTCACCTACATATGCCCACCCACATAGACATTTGATCACATATATGACATATGTAGAATTACATGTATATGTGTCCCTAATGTTTATTTTCTGTCCTGTGTGAGGATGGTTAACATATTCTCCTTGAATGAGGGAATTACATTGGGCACAATTGTAACATGAAAAATAACATTTTTTCTGTAGGGGGTTTGACGGATGTGCAGAACCAACATCCGCCCTCACTAATCCATCCCTAAGGTTCTGATTCCTTTTGCAGGAAAGCAAAGGAGGGTCTTTGAAACTCTTAGATAATTGTGGATCATCTTTAAGTAAGTGCCAATGTTTAAAAAGTATCTTCCTTAATTTCTGACCATGAAGACCATAATGTGTAATAAATGGAACTGAAAATTTCTTATCCTTACTTTTTTTTCCGATAACAATGTATATCTATCAATTGATTTTACCTTATCCATGTCTGTTTTTGAGATATCCTCAGGGTATCCTCTAGCCCTAAATTTATTGATCATTTCATCCAATCTTAATTGAATCTTCATAGGATCAGATACTATTCTCTTAGCTCTAAGGAGCTGAAAGGCAATTTTTTTTTTTTTTTTTTTAAATCAAAGATTTTTATTTGTTTTAACTAGTATAACACTGACTGGGGACTCGCAGGTCCCCTGCACATTCAAGTACATACCATAACATAAAGTACTAGATTAGAACATAAACAAATGAAAAAGAAAAAAATGAATATATAGGATACAACTGAATCATTGAAGTATCAGAGATAGAAGTCAGTACATTTCTGAGAGATTATCAAAAAAGAGTGGGAGGGGGGGGAAGGAAAGGGGGGGTTCATCAATATGAGTGGGGAGGGAGAGGGGGGGAGGGGGGGCACCTATCGGAGTTTGTCTGAGGCAGAAGATACATGTATTCCTATACCCTAACCTGGGGGAGCCATGTGGTGTCATGCATTTCCGTCCAGTCAGCCCAGATCATCTCAAACAAGTCACTTCTGTCCAAACTATAGAAAATGTCCCTTTCCATAACATGTAGGTAGGCCATATTCCTAAGGATATCGGACCAGCAAGGGGGAGAAGCTTTCTTCCAGCATCTAGCTATACAAGTTTTGACTGATGTTAGGAGATAGACACAAAAGATCTGTTGATGTTTGGGAAGGGCTTGTAAGTTTAAGTGTAGAAGTGCTGTGGCAGGGCTTTTAGGCAATTGTATCCTGAGAGTAGATAGAGTGCGGAAACATAGGTTCCCTAGATAACATGAAATAGCCATCCCCACTAGTCGCGGACCAAAGGTCTGAAACTTGTTTCACCCCCATTCTAGCCCATGTGTTGGGGTGTGTCTCAGGAAGGCCTGTAAAAAGGCCCGGAATAGATGTAATCGGGGAGGGATGCGGCGCGATCAGCTTGCGGTGCCGGATTTTATCCCAAACCGCCAAGCACTCCGTGACCACATAATTGTGGATGTTCAAGGTTCTACGACTATGGACCGGGGTCCAAATTAGATCCTTTAAATAGATATCAAAAGGCAGTGAAGCTTGTTCGATATCCCTCCACCTGTCTTGAGAATGAAGTACTCCCCACTGAGAGATATACGTGAGCATGGCTCCCTCGTAATACTTCACTATGGATGGGGAGGCCAGTCCCCCCAAATGGACCAGGAACTGGAGTATTTTATGGGCTATCCTAGGGGTTCTATTCTGCCAGATGAATTTGGTGCACTCGCTTTGGAATTGCAGCAATAGGTGGGTGGGTACTCTAATTGGTAGGCACCTAAACAGATAGGTGAGCCGCGGAAGAAACGACATCTTGAGAGAGGCTATGCGGCCCATCCAAGAAATGCTCTTGTGATCCCAAGTATTTTTTAACGCTCGCAGATCTGCCAGCATGGGTAAAAAGTTATCTTTGACCATCTGCTTCAGGTCGTTAGATACTTTAACTCCAAGGTGCGTGATACATTTACTAGACCATTTGAAATCGAATTGCCTCTGGAGGGCCAAGATGTAGTGTTGGGAGAAACCCCACCAGTAGATTTCTGTTTTAGGGGCGTTAAGTTTGTAAAAGGAAAGAGAGCCAAAGGACTCGAGCACATCCAGGAGTTTAGGGATTGTACGAAGGGGGTCAGCTGAGAACACTGTCACATCGTCAGCAAATCTTTGTTGGTGCGTATTGTTTCTGCAAGTGGCTCAATTGCCAGGGCGAACAGAAGTGGGGCAAGAGGGCAGCCCTGCCTCGTGCCATTTCGGATGGGGAATGAAGTTGAATGGAACCCCATCCCCCTAACCGTTGCCGTGGGGTTGGAATATAGGGCTTGGATCGCAAGACGTATGTCAGGGGGAAATTTAAGAACATCTAGAGTCTCCCAAAGGTAGCTCCATCTGACCCTATCAAAGGCCTTCTCGGCATCTAGAGAGATAACCGAGAAAGGCTTGTTCATTCTCGTCGATTCGCAAACTATGTTAATGAGGCGCCTGGTGTTATCTGGGCCCTCACGATTATATATAAACCCTACTTGGTCTGGATTAACCAGGGTAGGAAGAAGTTTGCATATTCGATTCGCGATAAGCTTGGAGTAGATTTTTATGTCCACGTTTATAAGCGAAATAGGTCTATAGTTGGGGCAATGAGATGGGTCCTTGTTTGGTTTGGGGATCATAATGATCTCAGCCTCCAAAAATTCCCTTTTAAAACTTCCTCCTTGTCTGGCAGTGTTAAAAAACCTAAGGAGTAGCGGCACAAGTTCCTGGCTGTAAGTTTTGTAGAACTGTGCGGGAAATCCATCAGGACCCGGGGCCTTAAGAGATTTAAGTCACTTCCAACTGAGTGAACGGATTAGTCAAAGACTCCTGTTGTTCCGTCGATAGGGAGGGTAGATTTAGAGAATCGAGAAATTCTCTGATCTGTTGGGTGGAGACGAGGGCCTTGATCTCAGTACCCTCAAGATCGTAGAGCTTGGAGTAGTAATCTGAGAAGCAGTCCCCTATCTGCGACGGGAGTTTGTGAATCTTGTTGTTATAAAAGATTTAGTGTATACGAGACGTGCTGTTCCGCTGGCGCAGTTTATTCGCTAACAATGTATCTGCCCTGTTGCCTTTATAGTAAAATAACTGTTTAAGTCTTGTGAGGTTCTCTTCGGTATGCCGCAATTCTAGATAATTAATATGCGAGCGCACTGCTAAGATCTGGGATGACAATGCTTCCGTGACGTTGGTTCTGTTAGCAGATTCAAGTAGTCTAAGTCTGCAGTGGGCTTGGGCTAGGGAGAGTCCAGCTAATTTCCTAAGGCGGGCTTGCTTGCTTGATGCTATAGCCTCTGGTTACCGCCTTGATGGCTCCCCAGAGTGTGTCATATGCAGTCTGACCATTGTCATTGAGTTGAATGAGATCTATAAGATCTCTCCGCAACTCCTCCCTGAAGGGGATTTCTGCTAGAATATTGCGCGGAAGAGACCATCTATTTTTATGGGGACAAGGGTCACTGATTTGTAAGTCTGCAAGTCCTGGATCATGGTCAGACCATGAACATAGAGGAATGCTGGATTGGAGCACTGAATCCAGAGTCCCGGCAGAGCAAAAAATATGGTCTAACCTAGAGTAGGTTTTGTGTACCTGGGAGAAATGGGTGAAGTCCCTATCTGTGGTGTGTAGAGAGCGCCAAATGTCATAATATCCAAATTCAGACATGATTGATTTGAATTGTGTGGAGAGAAGGGTCAGTTGGGAGGAGGACCTAATTGGGTTTAACGTCTTGCGGTCAAGTTCAGCATCCCAAATCATGTTAAAGTCCCCTGCTATTATGACTCTGCCTTGTTTATGCTGATCAATCAGCCTCAGGATTTTCCTGAGACAAGCAGGCTGTTGGGAGTTGGGTAGGTAAACTGAGACAAGGGTATGTGTGACATGGTCAAGCTTACAGATTACTATCGTGTATCTGGCCTGGGGGTCCCTAAGTACCTGAATTTCCTCATAAGCTATCCTCCTGTGAATCATGACAGCAGTCCCTCGAGCTTTCTTTATGAATGAAGAACACTCGATGGTCGTGTATGATCGAGAGTGGAATCTGTTGGGGGAAGCTAACAACCAATGTGTTTCTTGTAGAAACACTACGTCAGGATTATGATGACGCAGCATATGAGAGAGTAAGCTCCTCTTGTAGGGAGAATTTAGGCCTCTGGAGTTGTGTGTGCATATTCGTAAGTGGGACATTCTCTACCTCCGATCCCAGAAAGTATATGGGCGGGAGAAATATCTGGGAGACCTAGACCTACTTCCTAGTGAAAAGGTGTGTGAGGGCTGGGAAGTAAGGGAAATGATTAGCACGTATAAAGGAAATGTACTGACCTGGAACTGACTGGAACCCTGGCGTGGGTTAACCAGTGGGGGGGGGAGCTAAGAGCGAATGTATGGAGAGGGGAGCTGGAAAGTCCAGCCCCACTCCGAAAACTAGATAGATAAGCTATGAAAAGGTAAACCAAAGTGCAAGTGAGTAAATATCAACATGTGAGCCCGATAGGGGCATAACCTAAACAGAATAATCCAGGTGAACAGAGAAACCTGACAAGGAACAGTAAATACAATAGAGTCAAAACACATGAACATAATATAAAGACTAGAATGGAGTCGCAAATGATTATATAAGTACATATTTCAGTCAATGCAGGCCCCACTCATTATTACATTGGTGCAACCACAAAGGGTAAGCGGAGTAAGGATAAGAGCAATCCACCATGTCATGTCCATGGAACACTAAACAGATTGAATATGGAGGCCAGGTATATAGCATCAAGCTGTAGAGAAAATAAGAAGCACCTAGGCCTACCATGAGATGGTGGAGTGCGGTCCCACACTCTTATTAGTTACAATTTACAGTACAATACCTAACCCACTCCATAGCCCCAGAAAATAGCAACAGAGGGCAATAAAGGCAGAGGTGAGCACATTTAATCCTATAAGGCCTGTAAAGTATGATGGGCATTAAGGTCTGACACAAAAGAACAATATACATAATTAAATTTCTAAACACATAAACCTAAATTGTATGAAACCATAGGGTATGGCCCAAGGGACCATGGAGGGGCATATGTCAGGCCATATCATCTCAGTTCCTCTGCCCAACTGCATAGCACCGTAGGTGGGCAGAAGTGGGCATTTTGTGAATTGTCAGGTTCCTGGGATGTGGCAAAAGCAAATGTCGTTTATCATGAGGACAAAGACTCCGATTGGGTAGGTTCCAGAGGCTGCAATGTTTTCAGTCTCTTCGGTCTTTGTTCTTTCACCTACCACTCGGGGGCCGAGACTCTCAGCTTAGATTGGGACACAGGGGGTCCCCTGGGGTCTACTTCCATAAGGCCCCACTGGCCCAGGAGAGCGGTTCCCTGAGATAGAGAGGTCACCGTGAATGGTTTGTTGTCCTTTGTGATTATTAGTTTAGTAGGGTAACCCCATCTGTATTTAATGTTTTCCCTATGGAGGATCTGTGTGACCGGCTGGAAGTATCTACGGTGTTGTAGAGTGTGTGCGGATAGATCGGGCAGCAGCTGTATGTCCTTGAACTTCTCTGATATCTGCGGTTTCCGAAAAGCCGCCTGCATGAGCCTGTCCTTGAATGGGAAGCTATGGAAACAGACTATGACGTCTCTCGGTTTCTCTTGAGAGACAGTTCTCGGTCGTAAGGCTCTATGAGCTCTTTCCATGGTATCATTAAGTCCTTCTGTTGAGCCCAGCAGGTCTTTAAAGAGGTCTTTCAGGAAGGTTTGAATCTCTGTAGGTTGGATGTCCTCGAGATTCCCCTAAATCTTACATTGTTTCTGCGAGCCCTATCCTCCACATCGGCAAGTTTAAATTCCAGTTGGCTAATCTGGTCTGCCAGAGATTCCGAGTATGCCAGCAAGTTGGAATGGTCTGTAGTAAGGTCATCCTGTTTTCTTTCCAGGGAATCCACCTTGTCCCCAATCTCAGAGATGTCCTTCCGGAGTTCAGCATGATTGCGCTGAATTTCCTTGGTAATGGAGATAGTTTGGTTTGCCAGCATTTTTTTAAGGGTTTCCTCCGTAATTAGGTGTTGTGATCTGACATGAGGCGTAAGGTCGGGTTGGGAGCCATCCCCGAGGGATTCAGAGTCGCTCTGATCCTCAAGTAAATCTTCATTCCGGTCTTTAGTTGGTTGCGTGAAGTGGTCCTGAACTGTTTTCTTTACTGGACCTGGTGTTTTCAAATGTCTCTTAGTGTTATGAGGCATTTTCAAATGAGAGAAGAATATCCTGTACTAAACAGTTGAACCTGGATTAGAGATTGCTAAAGAGATTTATGAGCCCAGCAGGTTGACAAATTGGGAAAAGGAAAATATACATGCACATTAGTATTACATGGCTGAGTGGGGCCGGACGTCCACTTATGACCTCTATCTCCCCATGACGGCTTTTATGAGCAGAACACTGCCCTACAACTCTGTATGATTAGACTAAGACGCCGACCCACGTGGAGACAGGGGCCCAGTGGAGCCTACTGCGGATCACCTTTAGTTTATGGTGAGACACCTCAAATAAACCTGGGAGAGATGTTCCCCCTCGGACCCAGAGAAGGGGGGTACGACCTATTGGAAGGGAAAAAGGGAAGTGGAAGTGACCAGCCTGCGTGGGCAGGCCGGAAAGGAGGGGTCCGAAGGGGAGGATTTAGTGAAAGCAAAAGTGTTTAACACTCAAATGGGTTTACCAGCGTACACTACCAGAGTCAGTATCTCCTGTCAACCTACTCACAGGGCGAGGGGCTGAGTTTGACCTCTCTTTTGACCCGCAAACAACTTATGTGCAGCAGATAGGCAGGAGAGACTAGGGTCTAAGCAGTGTGGGTCCCTTTATCCTGAAAAGAAGACGTACAGGTTATGTTATAGCAAAACACTTAAGTAAAATAAGACACTCCACTCTGTGCTAGGGCCACAGAGAAACATAAACTGACGCAGCAGCACATAGAATCACATTTCCAAATCAGCACCCTCTATTAATAAAGTCAGCAGCAATCAATAGCCTGGGCTGCCGTGTGGAAGGTAAACCTCTTAAGAAGCTTATGAATGTCCTGAGAGGGAGTTGAGGTGCCTGTAACATATGGGTGTAGATATCTCTATGCCTTTAAACTGTTATTTGCTGAAGTAACAGATTTGTGCAGTCCAATAAGAGTTAGCAATTTTGGGTTGTTACCTGTGATTTACAAGAGTCACAGGTACTCAGCGTGGCACATAAACAGGGCAACGGGGTATCAGTGGCAGCGACTTACAAGTGATGGATCCAGAAGTCCAGTGCTGCACCTGAATAAAGAACCATATATTGGTGTCCACACTTCTAGGCAGGGGCCCTTCTCTACAGGGGGGTTAGGTATACAGCAGTATAGACCTAGTATTCAGCTTGTGGCATTAATGATTCAGTAAAAGGGACATGCCAAGAGAGTGTCAGTTCACGTAAATGGAAGGATAAATCAAATGAGTCAACCTCAAAAAACAGTAACAGTTCTGTAAGGTGTACAGGTGGATTATGGGTAGGGGGGTCTGCATAAGCCCCAGAGGTTGGTTGAAGAACCGTGTCACAGCACAGACCCCAAACAGGTTAGAAGATGTATGCTCCTTGTAATGACACTGGGGGGATAGGGCTGAGCCCGTGCCACGTGCCCAACACTACCAGATTGCAGGTCACTTGGCTCTAAATATCTATGGGGTGTTGTGCTGCGCCTTCTCTGAGGTTAGTGTCTCCCAGAAGGCCACGGGAACCTCAAATCGGATCCAAATTAAATTGTGGGTCAAGTGGGCCTAGCGCTGCACAATGGAGGCCTCCTCAGGGTACACCTCTCCCAGCCCCCACATTGCCACCACGACAGCTAGGGTAACAGAGTAAAGGCTGCCTTTAGCTCCAGAACTAAGTGTCCCCACTCGTTTAGGCAATGTGAGATAGCTAATAAGATGATCCCCTGTGCAGCATAAATATTGCGTGGCAAAGCTGTGTCTCACCCTGTCCCTGCTGAGGTTTCGACTGATGTCTGCTCCGGTTGGGCCTACTATGTAGGCAAAGTCTTCCCCTGTGTCTCCTCCAAAAGGTAGAAGGGGCGGTCTGGGTAACAGCCCTGCTCAGGCTCCTCTATTCATCCGACCTTGCCGCGTAGTGTTAGGGAGCAAGGCCGGGGCGGCAAGATAGCGGCAAGATGGCGGCTGTTCCCGCCGCTTTCTTCCTCTGTGTGGCCGATTGGCAGAGCTGGAATCCAAGGCAGCGCCCCGTCAGCGACGACCACCAAACACCCGCAGCAGATTTCCCGGCCAAGCCAGCCGGATCGGGTTCCTCTTGTAAGGCCAGACGTGGCCAGCAGTTTCTTCGCCAGAGCGCGCCAGTCCCAGCGCTCCGTCCAGCTCACCTCTGACTGCACTGCCCACACTGATCACATGCGACAGGTCCCAGGTGTCGCCTGTACCGGAGCGGAGCCCCGACCCTCTGGCACAGTCGGCAAGCACAGGTGGGTGAATGTGCTAAGAGCTGGTAGATGGTTCAGCGTCAGTCACTTCGCAATGGGGCAACAAGTTCCGTGGAAGTTCCAAAGCAGGGTGCCTGTCAAGATTATAGGACAGGACACCTAGAGCAAGCAAATAACTAATATTTTTAGGGAAAACTAGGCTTTAAAAATAGTTTTATACTGATAAGTTGAGAGGAGCTCTAGCCTGAGACGTCCGCTCTGCACGGCAGTTAGCTCCGCCCCCGAAAGGCAAATTTTTTATCATTGCAGGGGGATGAAAACTATCAAATGTAAGCAAATTGTTACGATCTGTTTTCTTTGAAAAAATGTCACATATTAATTTATCATCTCTAATGGTTACTAATGTGTCTAAGAAACTAATGCTGTTTCTATTACATTCCATGGTCAATTTTAAATGAGTAGACATCTCATTTAGTCCTGATATGAATAAATTGAGTTTCTCCATACCATCAGTCCAAAGAAGATGTCATCTACGTAGCGATACCAAGATAAAACATAGTTCTTAAAGGGTTCGCTACCATAGGTATTTTATTCTTCAAATTGACCAACAAATAAATTTGCATACGTCAGTGCAACATTCGAACCCATGGCGGTTCCTTTTGTCTGGATATAGAAGGTGTCCTGAAACATCTATAATATCCCAGAAGGGGATATAAAGGCGCGCTGTCCCAAAAAAAATATATTGGTTTGTGTGAAACAATATATGACTAGTATTTGTATCAAAAACAAATACAGTATCCGACTTTCACAGTGTGGTCGCAACAGCTAGTGTCCATATATTGAAGTCACAGCCGGTGGTCCTTGACAAGGCAGCTCCTCCTGGTCCCAGAGAGCAGGGATATCACTGTTATAAAATACAAATAGAAAGAGGGCGCCACATAGCGTAATAACGTTTTTTTCAAAGTAGTTAGGTGTTAACAGGAAATGCGCTTACCAAAAGTAGTTGCACTTTACTGTGACCAGTACAATCTTGCCTGCTAGCACTTTAATCAGCAGCTAGTACACTGTATGATGGTAAGCCTTCTCAGGATCTCCCTTTTTCTTTTCTGGATGGCTCTGTAAGCACCTTCAGCTGTAGCCGTGTAGTATTTGGTTTGTAAAAAGAAAGTCTGTTAGCTTGTATAATTTAACAGTACTGGATTAAAAATGGGGTGAACAACTTCCAAAGGTAAATATAAAACAAGCTTTAATGACGCGTTTCTCAACCCACAAAGGGTCGTTTCAACAGATACAAAGCAGATCATTGAGCTTTGTATCTGATGAAACGACCCTTTTTGGGTTGAGAAACGCGTCATTAAAGCTTGTTTTATATTTATTAATTAATCTACAAATTTTATTTATTAATTTATCTACAAATACTGCTACCGGTTGGAATATTGAATCTGTACCTGCTACGATTGGATGGCTCGGGGGGGTCTAACAGATTTTTGTGAATTTTTGGTAAAATGTATATCACAGGAAAAATTTAATGCATATTGATTAAAAATTTAGACTGTTGTACATTAACCATATCCATTTCAAGAGCCTGTTCTACACATTGAGATATATTTTTTTGTATTCTCTTCGTTGGATCAAAATCTACAAATTTAGAGTTCTCTTTATCTGATAATAGTTGGTTTCAATGTAATGGTTTTATCCTGTTGAATATTTCTGATAAGAGCCTTCTTAGATGCTGTAAGATTTTGTTTATGTCTATATTTAAATGTTCTCCGAAATTTTTCCAAATCTTTTTTGACCAAAGTTATATATGCTTCCACACTTTGATTTGTGGGTGGAGGATTAAATTTGCTTTTTGGTCTTATTTCTATCACATGGTGTTGAAATTGTGAATATTAATCACCAGTTAAATCCCTCTGAGAGGGATTATTAGCAAAGAAGCTCTTCAGTCTTAGTTGTCGAAAAAAATCTTTGTAAATCACATTTGGACTAAACAAAAATTGGTTCTATTGATGGAACAAAGGATAGACCTTTTTGTAAAATGTTTAAAACTGATTCATCAAAGCTCTTATCAGAAATATTTACAACTAGGTCATTTTCAGTGTTTACCTCCTGTTCTGTCTTGTTGTCATTCGATAGCCTATGTTTCTTATGTTTCCTGACCCCTCTTCTCAACCTCTTCTCCGTGTACCTCTGCCTCTAATGGAAAAAGACTGTGTGGAGTCACTCATATCACTATCTGAAGATGATTCCCCCAAAAGTTCACCTTATTTGTCTTTTCTGGTGAGCATTGTCTGTGTGAATGGGGAGTATGTAGGGCCTATATCCTCATTTTACTTTTTAATTACATGACAAATAAACACTAGTTTCTTTATTAATTGTGATAATTTGGCAATACCTCTCGTGCACCTGCAGTATAGATATTGGATTACGTGTAGTGCTGTCGCTTCCACTATTTAGTATATTTATTTGAGCCAATCTAGTGACTTGCACACCATTTCTTTATAAAGATGGCATTTTTACAAACTCGAAACACAGAAGGCCTGAAGCTCTTTGCTTACTCAGAATTTGATGCTGCTAGAATAGCTACTTTGTGTACGAGTGACAGGGATTGTTTGAATACAGAACAAGCTGACAATGAACCTGTATCTCTAGAACAGATCAACAAACAAAGAATTATGTATGATCTGCATTCGGTAACTTTAGCCGAATATTATAGACAAAAAAGAATCCCTAGGGGATTAAGAAGTCATTTAGATACCACTTTATTTTGAGAAAATATGGAATATTGTGACAAATATGAGGGTATATTAAATAAATGTTCATATGACATCATGATATTGACTATTGAATATATACAAAAGGAATTACCTAAATTGCAATTAGAAATTGAATCATTAGAGACTTCCATGATAACCGTTAAATCAGAGAAGGATTATAAAACTATGAAAACCAAATTAGAGGAAGACTTAACAAACTTTAAAA